>NW_005842697.1:576307-579463 GCF_000455745.1 Alligator sinensis
CTCAACCTGTCAAATAAATTACTTTTGCTGCCAGAAAGATCTGACTGTTTGGCCTTCCTTTGAATCAAGGAAAAAAGCATCTTCTGGAATCTCAAAAGAATGCCCTGGTAGCATGTCCACTGTTGGCATCTATACAATAAATGTAAGTTACACATACTTACTGACCCTTTTATAGACCACTCAGAGGAGGTAAATGAAAATTAGGCTCACAATCTTTTATGTTCATGACCAGTCATTCAATATCATGTTGGGGTAGCTCACTTTGTGATACATAATGCTGCATGTTTGCCAAAGTAAAATTATACTTAATATCACTCAAATGGTATGTGCAGGGAATGTTTTTCTTGATTTCAAGGAAATGTCAAAAAGATTGAATTGCAATTTGTCAAAAGAGCACTTCAGACAAAGTAAATAAGAAGTTGCCTAAAGGCTGGACCAGATGATGGATAAATATTATAGATGTTAGATTTCAGAGCTGCTGAAACAATTATAGCAAATTGGCATTTCAAAGTAAGCATGACAATAACAACTGGGAAGCTGAATTCAGAGGACTAAAATGTAGTAATTTCTATCTGGGAAGAAATGTAGCACAATAAATTTCTTCTTGCAAAATTGTTTTAATATGTTATGGAAGAAGCATTTATAATAAATTGGGAAGATGGCAGGTTTAACCAATACATTGAAAATGTAGAAGCATTTGCCTTGAGCAGTAATGGTATAAAATATAAATACTAAGTGAGTGGTAGAATTTAGTATATAGATAGATATTATATGGATAAATACTAGTTCTTAAATTGTAAGAGCTTTGGGACAGGAACCATTTTATTTTTTTCTTATTTTTATAGCACCTAGCATGTAGGGTTTTCTGTATATTTTTTGTGTGTGTTATAGATGCATGTGTTAGATTCAACCTATTTGGTAAATACATTGACTTAGTTTCCTGAGTGTATTTTATCTTAGTCCATGAAAAACAGCTAATACAAAAAGTAGGTGGATCCTCTTCTTTGGTACTTTTATCTGAATCACTCTTCAGGGTCAGTTGATTGTGGGTTAAAAAGTCAATGCATTAATGGCTTTTCAGGGACTTGAAAAGGTTGGAATAAGGTGCCTGAGTCCTTTCATGTGTTCAGTGGAGTAGGTGGAATAGACTCTTGTCCTACAGTAGTACAAATAAATGTATTATATTTTGAAACATAATAATTATATAGGCAAATTCACTACAAAGCTCGGGCTTATTCCTGGAGCCCTACGCTCCTGTTCCATGAACTTTGGAGAACAAACCAAAAGGAAAAAAACCCACACCTTTTATTATCATAAAAGGAAAGACCGTATCCTATCCCATATATGAGGGAATTGAATGAAGGGTTCACAAGCTACTTTAATTCCAGCATTTCCTAAACCTCTAACTTAATTTTGCATCTTCATAATTTTCTTTTAGCATAATTTTTATATGCAATTAATATAATACTGCTGTGAATTGCATTGTGTCAACCTATTGTAAGTGTGTATGCTAGGTTTATCACTCTTAAATGAGGCTGGGTAGGGTGGCATCTTAAAGACCAACTTGTCCTGAGAAGTATGAGCTTTTGTAGGCTGCAGCCTACTTCATCAGATGCTATGATTTTCTTTCTCTCTCTCTCTCTCTCTCTTTCCTTTCCCTTCTTACCCCTTTCCTGTTAAATTAGTGTTAATACATTTTATAATGTATTATAAAATACATTATAAAATGTATTTATGAATACATTATAAAAAGAGGGACTATAATGAAGTCCCTCTTTTTATAAGAACATCTTTAACAGCTGGTTTTTATCTTTTTATATGTCTTCTCCCATCAGCTCTTGCTTTATCTACTATTTCTAGGTATTTCTGTAGAAAAATTGGGGGGGTTGGGTTTTTTTATTTGTTTGTTTCAGATTCAAAATGGTGATATTGAAAAGGAAATTAGAATAACTAAAAAGTGTTTCACTGCTGTGGACTAGAACTTGTAAAACATTTTTCCTGTTGTATTTCTCCGTTTGGTATATCACTGTCTACTAAAGACCAAATGTAGCTTGAGCCAGGTGTTCCTTATCTCTGTGTTAATCTTTAGGAACAAAGACAGTTGGTGCTGTTTGTATTTGAAGGGAACTAGATGTAGAACTCAAGACTATTTTTGTGTTGCTGATATTTAAAGCTACAGAATCTCAGTCACATAATGAAAGTGAACAGAGGGCGGACACTATTTTACAAAATTGCACAATTAAGCAAAAGCCTGATTGTCCACTCTGTGCCTGTTAGGATTGATCTAAGAGAAGGATCAGAACCAGCATAGTTCCATTCTCTTCTTACATCTATGAGTTTTGAAGTAATGCAACCTTTCAGATAATAGCATAGCATATAGAAATAGGGTAACATGCCAGTGCACGCAAAGCCTACATAACCTGGAATGAGCTAATAAACTTTGGTAAGGACAATTAGGCCTACCTGTTTACCTGTAGTAGGTATCAGGTCTATGGGACAGGTTTAAAAAGGAGAGTACCTTCTTGTTGGGGAGCTAGATGGGCAGGAATTCAAGATAATTGTTTTTTACTTGGCTGGAACCAAGAGCTAAGATGGGCTGTGACAGGTAAGTATGCCTGTAGAGGGATGGCACGTCTGACACTGGGCCTGATGATGACCATGGCAGAGGATGTTCCATCTGACAGAAAGATAATTGAGAACTAAGTCCAAGGACAGGCAGATGAATAGCCTCAGAGAGTCTAAAAAGGAAGATCAATTGAAATAAATTTATTTTGTGTATGTTTTGAGGTTGTCACTTTGGTCTTTGTCAGCCAGGGAGAGGGTTAGGATGAACTTGTGAAGTAACTCCTCTGGGAGGCTGAGCCATACCCTCATGGGCAATGGAAAATGTTGGGGAAATGGGGTGAGAGTGGCTGCAGCACGTATCCTGCTTTGAAGGGGCACACAGGAGATGTTTTTTCAATGTTGGGTTATAAGCCTTTAAATGACTTGTGGGCCTTCTGGTGGCACCCACAGGGCATGTCTACATGAGATGTTTATTGTGGAGTTGCCTAATTAGCTGTGCAGTAAAGTCTTGGGATACATGTGAAGCCCTGTACAAATACAAGTAAATACAAGTACTATACAAATACAGGGGGGTGGGGGCTGCGGCCAAGC
>NW_005842697.1:579473-582785 GCF_000455745.1 Alligator sinensis
GTCCCCCTCATGGTCCCCTCCCCTCTCCTTCAGCCCCTCAACCCCTTACTTACCTGCTCTGGAGCCTAGGTCCAGCTCCATGCAGCTGGAACACTAAACATAGAATACCGTGGGCGCGTCCAGATAAGCCCGCATGTGCCTCTTGCAGCATCTCATCTGGACGCGCCCACAGTGTTCTATGTTTAGAAGCTGCCAGAACTGCAGTGAACATGTAGCTAAGCCTTGTGTTTGAATATAATTAGTAAATACAGTTATTACTTGTGCCATTATGATTTCATTTGGAGGCAGAAAACAACCATAAATACCTTGGAAAGTACTTAAGTATAAATAGTATGAATATGATGATTCCATTTTGTACTCACCAGTATGTATGTAATACTAGCTGCTTTTTGTCAACTGGATAGTAAGTAGGAATTCAGAAAACCATCAGTGTCACAAGTTATGTTTGTGCTGGTATTTCCATTGTATTTCTAAGATAAAAGCTCAGTAGTGTATATGGGACAGTGAAGCTCCCTGAAGGTGGCTCCCACTGCTGCCCCGTCTCCAGTGTGCTTTAAAATGATACTGGGAGTATGGTCAGGGCAGCTTTCCTGTTTCCTTTCTAAGTCTGATGCATGTAGAGTGAGGAAGTGAGGTTTACATTTCAAAAGCATGGTCAGAAGTACCATGGAAGCAAGATAGACATGCTCAAATTCTCACCCTAATCGCATTATAGTTCAGGGCACATGCAGACATTTTTGGGACCTGATCTACGATCACGTTGCTTACTATAAGCCATTTTTTCCCCCTGATGTAAAGTCCCTGAACGTATGTACAGTTCAGTGCTTAGATCAGCCTAACCCTACTGTAACATCTAAACATACCCTCAAAGTATGATAATTTTTTCCAGGTTGTTTATTACATTAAAAAAACTAACTGGGAAATCAAATGCATTGCAACGAATGTGAAATTAATTTGTTAGGCTTAACTTCTTAATATACTTTCAATGCCAAAGCTCATCAGCATTTATCTTTTTTCCATAGCAATCCTGGGTGTGCAAAATGTACTTTTACAAAGCAAAGATTTAAATAACATGCCATAAAGTAAGGAAAATTTCTCCAGGGAAGTTTCCATGTTGGTATGCATCATTATTTTAGAAAACTTATTATGAAATTAAAAATAGGACAAGAAGTTGAACCTGAATTCCAGTGAGATGTTTCCTAAAATTGTAGCATAAAAATATTTGTGTTATTAGGTATTTTTATGCATAGATGGAGTAGGGATGGAGTAAGATCAACACGGGTTTTATGCATCTTTGCTGTTATGGGGTAAAATCTTGACATCTGAATTAACTGCTGTAGTCTTAAACAGGGCCAGGATTTCATCCTCAGTGGGCACGTCTATACGTTCATTAATGTGTCATAACTATGGTGCATTAAGTTTAGTATCTGTAATTACAGGTACTAACAATGTCCTGTAATTGGTGCTATTGTGCAGTAGTGCCAGTGCAGTTTTTTTTTGTGATGCTAATGTGCGGTAGACTAATTCTAATACATTTTTGCTGGCCATACACACAATAGAATTAGCCTACTGTGTCATTAGCATCTCATGTAAATATGCCCAGTGTTCTTCAAACTTTACGTCATGTGCTTTTAACCATGTGAGCAAGTATAGTCTGGATTTTCACACCTCAAAGGCTACATTCGGCTCTTCTCTAAAACCCCAGTGGGCAGCAACTGCAAACTTCAGTCTCACTATAATTGTAATAGTTGAGGCAGTAAGTCCAATAGATAGATTACTGTCAATAACATGATCCATTAAGAGAACACTGATGATCAGGTGACATCTGAGTTTTCCCTCTGGACCCATTATTGTTTACACTTATCTCTCTTATGGACTGGTTTCCCAAGCCCTTCCCTGCTCCTGCTCATGAATTTCTCTCCATAACGATGGGTGCTAATCCAGGTTTATAATTTATTTCTTGTTAGCTGTTTCCTCCCTTACTTCCAAACTACCTTATTCCATAAAACTTATTTCCAGACTATTTTATTCTTCAAATACTTTCTAGTAACTGTCTAGTTAAGATAGATATTACTTACGATAAGGAAATCAGATTTGAAACAACTAGTCTTTTCATAAGACTGCTACTTGTTTTAATGTTGGCAGTACATGGTGCTGTCATCTAAAAGCAATACAACTGGTGGCTCAAGACTTACTGAGTTATGTCAGTTTTATTATTCCTGACCTTTGTTTAATGAGATTTTATAGATTTTTAAGACAAGGCACTTATCTTATCAGACTTCCTGCATAGCATAGGCCATAGGCCTCCACCCGGTAATTCCTGTATCAAGCCTATAATTTATGTTTGAGAAATAATGTATCTTCAGACAAATCCACAGCTGTCATTTAAGAACTCTAAGTGATAAAGAATCCATAATGTCTCTGGATTCATTGCTCCAATGGTTATGTACTTGTTCTTCATTAAAAATTGCACCTTATTTGAAATTTGAATGTAAATGTTCGTGAAGTTACAGTTTTTTCACAAAAGTTGGGAAGACTTGTAGGAAGAAACCATGAAAGTGTTATGGAGGGCACCCTGGCAGTCTGCTGTCACTAAACCATCATCATATCATAGTGAATGATGTTTGAATCTACCTTGGTTTTGGTTTGGTAAGTTCCAGAAATCAATTTCAGCCTTTCTCTAGTAGTAGATGAATACTATTCCTTTATCTCTAACTTAGCTATAAAATAGATTGTAAAATGCATTAGTTTTACACTGGACTTTTGGAGAAAAAAAGAGCAAGAAGGTCAGACTTGAGAAACCTAGGGTGAAACCTGGGCTCTTGAAGTTAAAAAGGAAATTTCCCATTGACTTCTGTTGCACTGGATTTTACTCTGAGGATCTGAGTCTTTTATATGGTAATTATATGGCCTTATAATTTATGTAGGCCTTAAACCCACAGACCACTATCCCATGCTCCTTATTCATGTGGGTACCAATGACACTGCTCGGAGCACTCCCAGCCAGGTCATGAGGCGTTACAGGGATTTGGGAGCGGGGCTTAAGGGTCTGGGGGCACAGGTGGTGTTCTCGTCAATCCTCCCAGTCTCAGGCTATGGGCTGAGAAGGGACAGGAGGATCTATGTGGTCAACCAAAGACTGCAGCGCTGGTGTCGTCAGGAAGGCTTTGGCTTTCATGACCACAGCCCGCTCTTTGGCGAGAGAGACAGCGAGCTGCTGGGAAGAGATGGCCTCCACCTCTCTCCCCAAGGGAGGAGGCTCTTCTCAGCCAGACTGGCTGACCTGCTCCACCGGGCTTTAAACTAAGCCCG
>NW_005842697.1:585004-588559 GCF_000455745.1 Alligator sinensis
CACCCAGCACTCTTCCCTGCCTATGCAGGGGGTCAGACTCGATGATCTCAAGCAAATCCCGGGACGTCTCAAGCAAATCCCGGGACGTCTCTCAAGCAAATCCCGGGACGTCATTCTCCCCCTGTACTCGGCCTTAGTGAGGCCGCAGCTGGAGTACTGTGTCCAGTTTTGGGCTCCACAATTCAAAAAGGATGTGGAGAAGCTTGAGAGAGTCCAGAGAAGAGCCACGCGCATGATCGGAGGTCAGGGAAGCAGACCCTACGATGACAGGCTGAGAGCCGTGGGGCTCTTTAGCCTGAAAAAGCGCAGGCTCAGGGGTGATCTGATGGCCACCTACAGGTTTATCAGGGGTGACCACCAGTATCTGGGGGAACGTTTGTTCACCAGAGCGCCCCAAGGGATGACGAGGTCGAATGGTCACAAACTACTTCAAGATCGTTTCAGGCTGGACATAAGGAAGAATTTCTTTACTGTCCGAGCCCCCAAGGTCTGGAACAGCCTGCCACCGGAGGTGGTTCAAGAGCCTTCATTGAACACCTTCAAGATGAAACTGGATGCTTATCTTGCTGGGATCCTATGACCCCAGATGACTTCCTGCCCTTTGGGCGGGGGGCTGGACTTGATGATCTTCCGAGGTCCCTTCCAGCCCTGATGTCTATGAAATCTATGAAATGTGTAGAGCCAAATGTAAGGAAAATATATGATTTTTGTAAAATTTACCAGTTTCCTTTTTCTTTTTGAATCAGTAAATGGAATCCCATATAATAATAGCAGAGAACTTTCCTCTTTTTTCTTTCTCAGATATAACTTCAAATCTGAGTCCGAAGCAGTGTTATTTGCACATATTACCTGTCAAGAAACAAAACAAAATATTTTTTGAAAGTGAAATAGATCAGGAGCTTTATCTAAGTATTTTTGTAATCTCAGCTCAGATTAAATTGCCTATGAATCTAATCACTACTTTGCTTTTGGGAATAGCCTGCAGGGATGAATACACATGAACAAAAACATGAAAGTGAATCCTAGGGCTTTTATAGTTCATTCATCCGTAGCACTTTAGGCTAGGAACAGACATTACACATAAACTGGTTTAAGTGATCAGAAACTGGTTTAAACCTGTAACAGAACAGATGTTCAGTGCACATAAACCAGTTTGAAAATGGCTGAAACTGGTTTGAGATTAACCTGGTTGAATGTAGTATCAAACTTAACTGATTTGGGTCAAACCAGGTTTTGCAATGTCTCATAGAATCATACAACTGGAAGGGATCTGTAAGATCATCAAGTCCAATCCCCCGCTGTGGCCAGGATGTTATTGGGCTCAGGTAAGCTCAACAAGGTGCCTATCCAGCCTCCTCTTGAACACCTCCAAGGAGGGTGATTGTACCACCTCTGCCAGGAGTGTGCTCCAGATTCTGGTGACCCTTACAGAGAATAAGTTATTTCTTATATCTAGCCTCAATTTACCCTCTTTTAGCTTATGCTCATTGGTCCTTGTCCTCCCTTGGGGTACCTTCCTGAAGAGTTGCTCCCCTAGATCATGGCGCTCACCTTTGATGTACTTGTACACAGCTATAAAGTCATCTCTTAGCCTTCTCTTACTCAGACTGAACAGGCCCAGACCCTGTCCTGGTTTAAGTTAAATCAGGGTCCCCCAGCATCACAAATTCTTTGCAGCAGTGGGCTGGGCTGGGCTGTTTGCTGGAGCAGAGCAAAGTTGGCCCCACCTATCTCCTTCCTATCCAGACCATTATCACTGCTCTGGCTGGCTGAGGGACTACAGCCACTGCCAGGCTTCCCCCTGCCCCACCCCACCCCATGGTTGGTCAAGCAGGGATTCCCCCCTACCACCACTCTCCCATGACAGGGACCCCAGTGCAAGGACCTGGAATCTGGCCATGTCCCCTCCCCCCATGCTAGCTATTGTTGAGAGGTGACTGTGTGGGTCTCCAATTTTGCTGGACCAAAGGGCAGACAGGTAGTGGCTTAGAAATGCACCCTGCAGATAAGAAGAGCTTGAAACTAATGAGAAGGAAGTTTTCTTTTGCAGGGCTTGATGGGCTGATAAACTTTTTTTTCTGACAAGCAATCTGTCAGTCTTCAAGAAAGGACAGAAAAAGGTGTTCAAAATGACCTGATTTGCAGACAATATGAAGAAGCAGGGAGACGAAATTGAAAAGCTCAGTATCATCAACAGATGCAGGGTCTAGTAAAACCTGGGACTGCAGACAAGATGGGGGACCCCTCCCTAATCAAGGCATCCTGCTGGAGCCTGGCTATGCCCCCCCCCCCCCCCTGTAGAAGGAAAGGGAGGGCTGCTCTAGTGCCACCCCCAGCTTCTAGCCTGAGCCACTGCAGGCACGTGCTTGCATTTCTGGAATGAAAAGGGAATGTCTATCCACCTCTAAATCAGTTTAAGCTTTGCAGTTTAGACTAACCTGCAAAGATTAAATTAATTCAGGCTCAGGCTTTTTGAATGTCTGTCCCTAGCCTTAAGGAGTAAATTGTGCCTTCAAGGCATAGACCCATGTTGGGAATCATGTGGCACTAACCTAGGAGGAAAGGCAGGAAGTCATCTCATGAAGTATAGGAAGAGTACATATCATGCTTCAGTCTGTTTCTCTCTCTCCTGTGTCTGGACAGCTATGGTGGCCAGGGTGGAGAATGAAAAAAAATGTTCTTGTTCCTTTGGAGTGTTTGTACCCTGCAGGCACTTCAAGAGAGTTCTTGTGCTTGTGATCACAAACCACAGTTGTGATGTGACATTGCATGCTTTCCTATTTGGAGAGATATTTTAGCAATCAAGGTTATGCCAAGATACTGTTTAGCAAGGTTCTCCATCTTATGTTGATATTTTAACTCCCATTTAAGATGTCTTGTCATTCTCCCTTTTAAATAAGTACTTTGTTTTGCTTATTGTAAGGTGAGCTTTGTTGGGAAGGGCAACAAAAGCATACAATAAATGGGGGGAAAAAGTCATAAGTATGAACAAGTGAGATGGCTGGGAGGATGCCTCTTCCTAGGACAAAGTACCTTCTAGCTGTAACAAAGTATTTCATTAAATTGCAAAGCTATCTGATTAATCTCATTTTTTTTTTAAAGCTCATGCTTATTTAATAAATCCTAGTATTTCCATCAGTTCCATTGATTGGCATGTCCTAAACCCTTCTTGCCCCCAAGACCCATTTTCAGCCAAAATATATAGTAATTATGAGAAGAGTCGATTTATTGAAGAAAACTTTGAAGCCAGAATCCTGTTACTTCCAGCCTACTGTGAGCTGACAGCAGTTCAGCCCAAAAAACTTAGACAGCTCTAAAATGTCTAACTTCTATTAGAACTCTAACTCTAACTTTCCACAACATTGGTAGTTTTGGATCTTTAAATTATTGATATTCTTCAGGAAGAACAGCCATAAAGCCTTCGTGTTTTTGAGGATGAGAAGTTATCTGAGCAATGCTTTCTTCTTTTTAAAATATTTAGGGGTGAGAAGATGGTGCATTCAATGCATCATCTAATCAATTTTGCAATGCTTCTATCAGTGTGAGACAGCAGGA
>NW_005842697.1:588590-633486 GCF_000455745.1 Alligator sinensis
TTACACAATGGCATTGTTGGGAGTTGTGTTCAGGGCAGGGAAGCAGCATTACCATCGATTTTACTGTGGAATGTTTATGAAAAATGAAATGGGAGCTGTCACTCAGGAACAGCAGATTGAAAGCATAAATGCATAATGCTGAATTGTGGATCTCTGGATAGACAGAATGTTTTTCAGATTTAAAAAGCATGTGATTCTTGAAAGCTGCAGCCTTTTTTCTATTATATTTTGAAATTTCAAAGATGAGAAAACCTTGCACTGTATATAAATTGTCAGATGTACTTGAGATTTTAAGGTTGGAATAAAATTGGCAACTCTGATTTGCCTTTAGGTCTCTTTAGCTTACAGATAAGTGAAATGAGGTCTAATTTTGCCTTTTTGAAAAATGATCAAGCCTTACTAAGGAGAGTAGGGAAAACCCCTCTTAGAGAAAAAAATCTTTTTTATTCTACACACAAGAAGTTCCAGAATACATAGAGGACTATCCAGTTCTGGGAACAGCGTAAGGAGATGTTCACCTGTTTTTCAGACTGAAGTCTTGAGAAGTGCTGAGCATTTGCATCTCTTATTGATGTTAGTTGTATGTCACCCAACATATCTCAGGATGTTGTCTGTAACAAATTTTAATTGCATGTGGCACACTTGGGTTATTATTCAAAAGGTAACTAACGAAGCTGGCTCTCTTTACATGATATCATATGCAGGTCCATATTCATTAGATCGGAAGTAAAAATGTTAATAGTCGTCACAAAAAAGCCATGAGGTAGGCAGAAGGAAGACAAGTCAGTTCACTGAATGTTTTGTTTGTGTTTTTCAATTCCACATTAACCAGCAGTGCTACATAAGCCTCCTGAGCTAATCCGCAGTAGTTAGTGCCTATGTGTAAGGATACAACATTTAGATTGACCTAACCAGGATTAGGTTCATCTAAACATCCAATCATGCAGGACTGCAAAGGGCTTAAACCACCCAAAAATGGCACATCCCATCCAAAATAGTTCATCTGAGTAGGTGCACTAAACTTGGGGGCTTGTTATACCATATACTGTAAGTCAAACAAATGTTAGTTGGTTTAGTGTTGTTTAGCTTAGTGGAACAGTCACACAATAAGTTGAAAAACCTGCTCTGATTGTCCTTCACTTGCACAGCTGTGACTTGCCACTAGAGGCTTGGTGAGGAGGGGCAGGATGAGAAGCACGATCCACTTGCTGCTCCTGCCAGGCAGAGAA
This sequence comes from Alligator sinensis, assembly GCF_000455745.1. Lineage (NCBI taxonomy): Eukaryota > Metazoa > Chordata > Crocodylia > Alligatoridae > Alligator > Alligator sinensis. The sequence continues at coordinate 589,820 of NW_005842697.1, forward strand.
CAGGCCCACCACCGTGTCAGTTTCAATGAGACCAGAAAGACTGGAAGAAGCAGCTTCCTTGGGGCTCTCTGGCCTCACTGAAACTGACACAGCAGGTCTAGACTGGGTTTTGGATCTTCATGGCCTGACAGCCCTGCTCTCAGCTGCTGTGCCAGTTTCAGCGAGACCAGAGAACTCCATGGCTGCAGCCTTGGAGCTCCCTTGCTCTGGTATCTGAGGGGCCCAATATATTTATTCTCCAGAGCTCAGGTGGCTTCTGCTGCCCTGCACCCCACCAGCTGGGCTGCCATCTGGCTGGGTTCTGCTTGAGCTCCAAGGTGCCTGATCCTTTTTTCTTCTGAGCTCAGGTAACACCTGGCCCCTGCACCACCACTAATAGGAGCAGAACCAGTCTATGTGGTGGCAGGAGGCACCATGGCTGCTGGACAGTCTGGGGGGGAAAAAAGGATCAGGCCCCTCAGAGCATTCTGGGATACTGTGGGAAGTGGCCACACAATAATGGAACAGGAACAAAATTAGGCAGATTGGAGATAATTCAGCCCTAAAGTGGCATAACTCTAAACTGAATAATGAATGCTTTAGTCATCCCAAGCCACTTATATCAGTCTTCCTTCATGGCTCCCAGGAGCAGTGAGTGGCAGCACACCACACTGATTCCAGTCCATGTGTAGGCAGTTTAAAGTAAGCTGTGTGAATTTAGATTGGGTCCAGTGAACAAGGAAAACTAACCAATGCTCTCTGTTTTGCCCAGGATGTAATACAAGTTAATTTCCTCAAAGATACAGCAAACATTTTTTCATTTTACTTTCCTAGGAGTAACTCCTGGGTAAGTAGTAGCACTGGGGGTGTTAGCATATGATGAGCAAGCTTATGCAGGCAACAGTTTTCTTTCCAAGATGGCTGAGCCTGCTCTGGAGTGCAATTCTCTCGCACATATGCTCAAATCCTACTTAATCATCAGCCCTGGCATTTGTAACAGAAGCAATATAAAGGTCTCATGCTGAGATAGTAAATGCATTTCGATTTTGCTGAACTATTGATTTGAGAATTGGAAGAAATGTTTGTTTAAAAATTAAACATTGTACTTTTATAATAAAACAATAGAGACTGTTCTTACAGAAGTCACAATAACCAGATGATCTCTAATTATATGACAAAGAAAAAAGAATAGAAAGAAATAAAGGGAGGAGATGGGGATTATTATTTGCCAGGACTGGCAACAAACAACACGACACAAGGATCCGCACCAGCCATTGCCAAGAGTGAATGGCAATGAATTGAATTTGACAGAAAAAGTCAAATGACTTTAATGAATTGAATTTGACAGAAAAAGTCCATCCTGTTCTTACAGGTGTTGCTCCTTGTGCTGATTGTCAATGCTTTTTGTTATCTCATGGTTTGATGACTGAAATGCAGGTTACATCTTCAGAGCAGCTTTAAAGTCTATACAAAGATTAGCTTAAGATCAAGGAGAAACTTAAGCTAGCACATGTAATGGTCTGTTATTGTATGACTTCCTTTTGGTGTAAGAGTTTACATTTCAAGACACATACTCTATTGATGTAAATTATTGAAAGTCCAAATATTGTAATGCAATGTTGCTAATGTATACCAGTTGAGGTTTTACCCCCCCCCCCCCCCCCCCCCCCCTCCCTCCGCCCACCAGTTCCCTGCTGTACCAGGGACCCCTAGCCCTGTTACCAGAAAGCAAGCCGGTTCCTTTAAGACCAGAATTTTCCAGGCACAGCCTGCTGGCAGGGTAGGGGTTAAAAGATGAGCCTGGCTGGCTAGTCAGTTGACTGGAAGGGGGTAGGCCAGAACTATAAAAACCCTGAGCTTGGTGGCAGTTGAAGGCAGCAGCCAAAGGGGAAGGAGGTTGTGCATAAGAGCTCCACAGAGAGGTTTGGTTACTGGTGAGGGGGGAACTCCTGATGACTCAGAGAAATGGTGGCAGCCCTACGAGGAGGAGTATCACAGAGGGTGGGAAGCAGAAGCACAGAGCCATGGAAAAAATGTAAGCTGGCAAGCTGCCTTGTCAGCTGGCAAGCTGCCCAGTCAAGTGGTGTTCATTGGGGTTCCATCTCTCCTTGCACCCCATCCTAGTGCCAACCTGATGTCGTTGGTCTCAATCTGATTATTAGGGCAGCAAATGTACCAACAATGTCCTCAAGTACTTGGTGCGTGCGATGTATAAGTCAGAAGCTTCAGTTAACTTCAGTCCTAAGGGCTATCTAGCTACCCCTATTCAAAGCCCCGTCCCCCTGGCTGGGGTTTTCCTTCACAATTAATAAATAGTGAGTCCACAATTTACACATACTTTGAGGATTGTGGGACAAACTTTTATCCTTTCCTCAAACCACTCATAATTAGAAGTCTTCCTTTCTTCCACAGGATGTTGAGCGCTCCTTGCTGCTTAGCTGGCTCAGGAGCAGGTCCAGGTCTCTCTGCCATCTGCTCACAGGTAAGTTTAAAGACTCTTTCAAGTCTTTACATGTAGGAACTGCAGCCAGGTCTTCCCATCCATCCCTTCCAGGGCATACCGATTTGGAAGATGGCTTTTCTTTTTCCTGGCTTCCTCTTCCAGGTCTGTCTTTCATCAGAGTTGGACATGCCTTTATGACCTGTCTTGGAACATACCCTGCTGGCCGGACTGACACACACTGATAAAGCATGGCAGCAGCAGCTCTGGGGTTTCCCTCATCTGTGCTGCCATCACATGCATTGACAAGTCTCAGGATTGGGGTTGTTCCAGTGCCTCTGGGATGCCAGCTGCCTTGGCGGGTCACTGCCACAGTGCCTAAGGATGCAGACAAGTGACTGGAAAGGATATTCCAAAGTGCTAGTCATTCTTGAACTCTCACTGAATTAGGGAGCAATGGAAATTAGGAAGCCAAGTGCTTTAAAAAAAAAAATCCTATGAGATGTGTATGTACCTGTTTTGCTATCTCAGACTTTAAAATGTTGGCCGTAAATAGAATACTGAGCATATGAATGTGTGTTCATGCAAATGTGCATACAGAGGTCTTGGTCATCACTGCCTCATGAACTTCACCAACACAATGCACCATATGTACAATTCTCACACCTCAAGACATTGCATAACTTATAAAATGAATAATATTTCAAACAAAATTCTTATGGGTTTACAGTATATCATGTTCTACTTTTTAACCTTGATAAGTAAATATTTTTCTCCCTATTATTGTGAGGACAGAACTGTTTTTTAGGTGCTGTCACCTGTATGGGGTAGTATCAAAATATTTCATATAATGCAGTGAAAACTGTAGCCCCTTAAGCTCTAAAATGATTTGTCCTACACAGGGCATGTCTACACGAGACACTAAATGAGCAGTAGACTAATTCTACTGTGCATTAGTGTGGCAGGCAAAAACCATACTAATGTGCAGTAGAATTAGTCTACTGTGCATTAGCAGCACAAAAGCCTGTGCCAGAGCAACTGCACAGTAGTGCCAATTTATGGTTCATTAAGTTAGTACCTGTTATTACAGGAAATAAACTTCATGAACTAATGAACACATAGACATACCCACAGAGTTTCAAATTGATATATAGTAGCACAGTCTCAAAGTTCAGTATAGAGATTGTAAGTTGGTTAAACCTGGTGCACAGGGAGTTCCTCTTACTTCTACATAAAGCCTTTGAGCATCGTCCTAATATAAATATTTAATTAATATGAAGTGAAGGGAGATGGACTTGCAAAATGGGTGCAAGAAGGAACTGATGTTTTATCATCTGTAATTTCTCAGTGATTTCTTTTCTTTAGTAAGTGAACAATTTTCCTCCCTCTCCCCACCTTAAGAATTAGCAATGTATTTAATATAGTCACTGTAATGTAATATAGTGTAATATAGTCACTGCAGTGTACATCCATCTTTGACTTGTATTAATGTCCTTTACTAAGAGAGGACCAAAGAAACAAGAAATTTATTCAAAAACTATTTACTCTAAGAAGAAAATACTTATTATAAATCTCTACTGGTTCTGGTAATATTTACTTCAGTTCTTGGTAATTAAATGCCTTCAGCAAAGATGATGTGCCTTGTTGGAATCCCTGCTGGTATGTCCTAAATGTCATCAGAATATAGAGGAGACCTCTGGGATTTTTAGTGCTGCTGCAGTATACAGAGTGTACTTTGGTACCATGGTAGGGCACTGTATCACTGTACCATCTGCTTAGAACTGCAGGGGAACTGTTGAATATTCCTGAGTTTCCTGCCATGAAATATTGAATGGGACCTCGTTAGCAGACAGCAGTTGCCATTGTAATCACATTATATTCATGCAGAGAAAATTGCCTACTGAATGGTAAGCCCTTCATACAGTTTAACACTGGACAGAGGCTTCCTGCAGTTTACTGCAACAACAGGGAACTCTTCAGTGATTTTCACTATGGGAGAATTTATTGTATGATGCACATTTTACAAACTTGCCACAATGTACTAATACAAGTTTGTATTTAAAAGTAAAAGCCTGAATTTTAAGAATAACAAGTTTCTCTCTTGAAGAAATGCATATCTTTTATTAAACCAACTAAACAATTATAAAAAAAAAAAAAAATCTCTTTCTGCAAGCTTTCAGGTGCACACACCCTTCCTTGGGCTCAGGGAAAATTAGAGATGGTAAAAAGTCCCTATTGGTTGAAAATAAACTTAAGTTTTGTGCAAAGGAAGCTGAAGGTGGAAGTCTGTTCCTCTGGATCCATGAGAGACTTTTTATGAGTTGCTCTTTGATAAGGCAGAATTCTTTCCCTGGTGGTGTCAGATGGCAAAAAGGCAGGGAGGTACAGAAATCTTTCTTGTTGTTCAGCAATGAAGTTTGAATTCAAAATTGGCTAAAATGCAGCATATTCCATGTTTCAGTGATGTATTTGGTAGCTGTGTTGGTCTGAAACAAAAAGAAATGCAAAACTCTAGAACTCTTGGTTCACAAATGATACCTTTGCTTTTGGAAAATGACATAAAACAGATATCATCTTTATTTCCAGAGTGATTCAGAATTATAATTCCAACATTTTATTAGCAGAGTTTTAAAGCTGCAACTGAATCCTTGGGAGTTCTGAATTACAGGACAGAACTTCTAAAGCTGTAAAGGAGGTCACGTTCTCAAATGTAAAAAGATCTGCTGATTTTTACATCATTTATCTCCTTGCATGCAATTATAATACCTGGTTGTGTAGGCAGGACTAGAATTTGCATTAAATAGGCACTGGGGCCCATCATTTTATCAGAGATGATCAGAAACATGTATGAGCCTAATGCAGCAGCACATCAGTCTGAGAATTCTGAGCCTTAGAAGTAGGGATAGGTATTTCAAAATATAGGTTGCCATATGGAAATCTTGGTTTATAATGTTGATACAAAAACAAACAAACATTTAAAATGTTTCATGCTGTGTAAAATGTTTTCCACTGAAGATGGAAAAAGTTATTGCCGTGCAACCTGCACTCAAACAGGAAGGCTGCATGTGTTTCATTATTGAAATGCTCAGTTGTTACTAAAGTCAGTATATATACATAAAAGAACCTAATTATAACTATGTGATAGGGTATTTTTAGAAATTGAATTTTATGCTATTATGTGTTTCTAACATCTGCTTAGTACATCTACCTATTTACCATCGCATTCAGAGATACTTTAATAGATTCTGCTGCTTGCAGGTATTTTTAAAGTAGCAGGTAGGAGGAAAAACACCTCATTCTAATGTAAATAAACTAGTGACAGATTTTGCTAAAACAATATAATATAATGACATTATAAGCAGCCCTATTTCAGATTGAATTAGGCCCCTCTCATAGAATTTGGTAGAGATAAAGGTCACCTTACAAAGTAACTGGATTTTTTTTCTCTTTTCGAATGAAACACAGTCAGCATTCCATAGTTCCTATCCATACAATAGAATAGACTCTAGCTTAGAACGATCAATGTTTTTAGTGTTGATAGTACTGGCCTTATTGTAAAATGTAGAAAACTCCACCCAAAACAGAAATTCAAGTTTTCCTTTAATACTTTAGTTTCCAATTTTTTTTTCCAGATCAGATTTTTATTAAAATAGATTCCAAGATATTTAAATACGGATCCCACCTCCAATTTATTTTTCTGTAAAAACCATACCTCCTATAATTTCTCAGTTGAGTACCTTGGATTTAGTAGTGTTGGTTTCCAAACTTTTTAAGACACAGTACTATTGAAGGCCTATTTGGGATTGTGCCTGTGTGTTAATAATGCATCATCTGCATAAAACAAGATGAGGATACAACATTTTCTATATCATAGGTAGGTGGAATTGGTTGTCCATTAGTACATGTTTTAGATCATTCAGAAATAGATTAAAGAGTAGTGAAGTAATTGGGCATCTTTGTTGTACCCCTGTTTTAGTCAGAAGACTACTTGATCCCATAATGCACCCTAGATTCTGTATTTGAGTTGTAAGCAAAAATTAAATGTAGGAGAGCTTTGTCCATTGATGTCACTGCCAATTTATTTTATAATTTTAACCAGTAACCTTTAAATCTATTAAAGCTATAAATACTTTTTTGTCTTTTTACATATTTATATACCAAATAATGGAATTCTAAGTATTTTTTGCTAAAACCAGCCTGCTTTTCTCCTAGAATGTTATTTTCAGAAATTCATGTTGGCAAATGAGAGAGTCTTTCATATATTTTGACTGGAGTTCACATAAGACTAATCGGATGATCTTTTATAATCATTTTTTTAAAATGTGGCTATTATGATTTCATTCCAATGCTTAGCATAAATGCCTTCTAAAATAACGCTATTTAAAAGTTTGTCAAAATTTGCCACCATCAACAGATGAATTCCTTGATTTTTGGGGAAGAAAATCAAGGCCAAAGGCATTTCCATTATTCTGTAGGGATATGTTCTTTCTTGAGATACAGATGTGAGGTACAGATCTGCTTGTGACTTAACAGAAAAAAATATATCATTGCTTCTCCTTTGTATTTTGTAATAAAGGAAAATGTACAGGAAAATCATTGTCCTATTAATGTCAAAGGGAGTTTTGAAACACTGCTACAGGACCAGAATTATACCTGCAACAAATTATAAATAACTTTTGTTGCAATTTAATTCTTATTCTGAATTACAGATTATAAATAGGAATAAAAACTTTGAAGAACCTGTCAGCAGGTTGCATTCCCCTCCACCCACCAAACAGACCTTGGAATTATTTCCAAATGCATCCTTTTTCTGTGACATTATTAAATACTGACAAAATAGCAAAAACTCAGTTTTGTCACTTCAAACATAGTGCCTGCCCTGGAGGATTTCCTCCAACCACTGGATACAGGGCATTTTAAAGCCTATTTTCACTATTCTGGTCCTTTTTCCTAATGTTCAGGGGGAAGGAGGTTTCCTTTTCTATATTACAGCTAAATCTAATGAACATCAACTGCCAGAATGAGTTAGACAAACATTTTACAGGTGTTAGCATCTGCAAACAGACACTAGAGGAATTTAGGGGGAGGCTAGATCACGTTTAAAATGGCCATCCAATCTAACTTAGTTCACCCAAGTGTGGACCTTACACTAGTTGGAGGATATATGTGCAAAGTGTACAGAAATTGAGGACAATAAGATTGGATTGGCCATTTTTAGATCAGTCTAAGTTAAGTGTACTTCTGAGGCAGTCTGACTTAGCTCGGGCCTGGCAAGACTGATCTAACTGAACTTCTGTACAGTTCCCAGTGCAGTCCCAGGATTGGGAAAGCCCAGCTGCTGGCCCTAGCTCTAGGGCTGCGCTTCTCCTACCCTTCTCCCTGTCACTGGGCTATTTTTAGTCCCCTGGCCTCTCACCCCTGACAGATAATCCCCAACCCCTGGGGCCAGCCAGCCCTGCTCCACCCAGCCCACCAAAGCCCACATCCTACAAGCCACTCCTAGTGCTGGTTTTATCTGTTTTGGCTGATGCTAGGAGCTAAGGAAGTAAGTCAGGATGCAGGCAGGGTGGTTTTCCAAGGGGAGTTTGGCAGTTAAAAATAGTCCCTGGTCCTGAAAGGATGCGGGAGGGAACCCACCATGGACTCTGCCTGCCCATTAATTCCCTCACAGACCCCACCCTGCCCAGAGCTTGCTTATCCCTCCCAATCTCATCCCCCCACCTCTACTAGCCCTCCCACCCTGACTTACCTTAGATTGGGTGGCTATTTTTAATGTTATTTAACCACCCCCTAACCTCCCCAAAAGTCTGTACAAGTTGAGAGAAGAGCCTGTCTTATATCCCTTAATTGTGCCACAACATGAGCAAGCCATGTCCATTGGCATATCTAACAATCTGTATTTGATGTGCAAATCTTCAAGCAGCATGCTTGACTATTCAGTTAAGATTACAAATGTTGGGGTTTGTGCACACAAATGAATACATGTGAAAGTTCCATGTGTCCTTTGAAAATGTGGCTTTTATCATAATGGCTTTAGTGCAGCCATTTTAACTTTTTTCTATCTTTTTACTTGGCAATTATTACATCTGTAAAGTTTTCCAGAACCATGGAGCCCTCACATGGCTGATTTCAGTTATAAATTGTCTTATCTAAAGAGTAAGTAGGTTAGAGTGGATGAATTATAAGCAATATACTTCAAAGTGGACTGATCTAGTCTGTGATAAATAACCTAGTTAATGTAAGGGGAAAATGCCAAATAGTTATCTTGTATCTTTCCAGAAAACTTGAATTCAGCAACGTTGAAACTTCTGAAAAGCAGGAAATAGAGTTAAGGGCCACAGAACTCAACGTTCAGGTAAAACTTGAGATATCCCCAGGCAATCTTTTACCCTGTTTACAAAGATTTTTATTGTTTAATTCCATCGTGTGTCATTCTTTTAAACAGAAAGAGGAATACTGTATGTAGGAGTTTGACCTTTTAGGCAGTTTTTAGTTATATAGGTTTGCAGTTGAAATTCTACTGAAAATAGATAAAGGATGCTATATGCTTTCTAAATTCACCTCCCTCATCCTGTAAATTTGTTTTGGTGGATGGAGATGATGGTCGTGCATTAAAATATCTGGAGTGTGAAATTGCTAAAAGGACCAGTGAGAAAAATCAGAAGCGTGATCTATGTCCCAAAAGCTTCAAAGTTTTATTGCATGGTGGTTACAGTAATTATAAGGATAAAGAAAACTGGTTTGTTTTTCTCTTTCTCCACCTCTTACCATCTCTGCTACCTATCATATCCTATCACTTATAGCTCACCTTCCCCTTCCTATCATACTAATCCATTAGCATAAGAAACTCATCGTGCAAAGAGCTGTTGCTTACTGTCTGGGGCCCTTTGCTGCTGTATATATAAATATATCATATTAGGTACCTGTTTTGGAGTGAGGGAATGTTACATCCTTAGTAAGTGTAGCACAATTTACACCCGAAATTGGGCCCCACAGGCTTATTATACTTTCCTTCAGCTTTAGCTAGATTTCCTCACCCAGGCCCTCAAAGCCTTCAATTTTTTCCAGCCCACATACAGGTGAAGTGTAGCTTAATTTTAGACCTCATGCTATCCTAATGCTTACATGTGGGTTGTTGTAACCCCCTGATCTTGATTTTCCTAGGGAGTAAAGGGGGAAGAAAGATTCACATTTCCCCTGGAGAAAGGTTCACATGGGGAAGCAGGAAAAGAATTCCATCTGCTTCTTGGGGGAGACAGCCCTACAAATCAAACCTCTATCCCAGCTCTAACAGTTCTGGGCATGAGACTGTGCTGATCTGTAAAGCTTAGCTCTTTGTTGGGTAGAGTGTTAAATATTGCTTCCCCAAAAGAATAGGGGCCTTAATAATATGGTCAAGTTTCTGCTCTATTTTAAGATTCCCTTTTAAGCTGTGGAAAAGCATGTAGTTTAGATCTCTTTCTATCTTTTCTATCCTCATTGAAAAGTATGTTGTTATGCCCTTAATATTATCTATTTAAGGAATAATCAGTTCTTCTGCATGCCTTTTGCCTTGATACTTGCCTCTGATATTTGCCTTCCAGTTTTCTAAAGCAGTTTCTGGATATGTCTTTGATGCCCAGCATGTTTATTTTTCTGTTTTCTTTTCTTTTTTTCTCTAGGATGGTTAGTTTTATCACTTAATGGTCTTTGACATCTAATTGTCTTCTGTCTTTACCACTAAATATTCACAATTAGAAAGAAGAGCATTGAGGAGTCTCTCCGATAATCAGTTTCTCTTCCATGTGCAAAAAGCTATCCCCAAGATAGTCCAAAAACCTTCTGGACTGTCTGTGTACTGCCATGTTAGCTTCCCACCAGGCATCTGACATACCTTATATGTCACATGTACACACTCTTATGCTAGTGCAGAATGTTGAGCATATCAAAATTAGGAGAGAGTCCAGCAAGGTTAGCTTACTTAGGATGAAAGTAGCTGCAACTTTCCTTCTGTTGGGGGTGGACTTGGGGGGGGGGAGGGGTCTGAAGGTGATTTTTCATGTTCCATGAACTGGGTGATACAAGCAAGTATCCAAGTGTCATATTGAACAAAGGTCCTCACCCCCCCACCCCCCCGCCCAAAGGTTCATATATTAGCCTATTCTGAGAAGTGCGTATGGCTTCATAAGAACTCTCCTCCCCAAAAAAGGGCCCATCTCCCCACACCCCTTGGAGTGAATGCAATTTCCCTTCCTTGCTGTAAATTCTTCTTTTGAGCACTGGAAGTTTTAACTTTTGCTGGGAACCACCTAGCCATGGTGGGCTGGATTTTTAAATTGTGTGTGTGCATTCACTGAGGGGAAATGGATCCCCTTTTGCTTGCTTTAAATTTCTATGAACTAATCTAGTAACAGATTAGTTGATTCTAAAGCAAAACCAAAATTATGTGTTATTACATTGATGATAATTTAAAGGCAAATAACTTGAGGGGTGGGAGGGGCCGAAGATCACTTTTTCAATTTAAAGCCAAACTGTGACCTATGGCCACGTATGGAACAAATATAGCATAGGCCAGGTACAGAAGTTGTACTTAGTGCATGGTAAATACGCAGAAAGTGCTCCACAGTTGTAACTGATGAAATGGTTAGGATCCATAGAGTGCTGTAAAAAGGACAGATCCCATTTGGAGATATCCCTGGATGGATCAGACTTCAGCAGTGTAGTTTAGAGTGCTATAATGAACATCTGTACCTTATTTCATTGACACTGATGTTAGGTCCCTTTTGGCAACAACCCATGGGGCTTTGCAGCACCCCACTCACCCTCTGGCAGGATGGTGCTCTAGCCTCTGGTCAGCTCCTCTGCCTGAGCACCAGTCAGCTCCACCACCTGGTTGGCACTGACACAAGTTAGGAAAGCCTCTAATCCCAAGCCCAACTGCATCCTCCCTCTGGTTAACCTAGATCCATCCACACAAAGAAAACTGCTTATTGCTGAATTTCTCTTATTGCATATTGTCATGGGTACAGTTGAACAAGTGCTGAATGTGGATTGGCTGCTTTTTTGCCTCTGCTCACAGTTAACCTGTCTTAAGAAGTGATTCATCTGCACTGATTTCTAGCAGTGGGAAGGTTCCCTAATGAATATAAAAATACACTTGAACATGTCCAAAATGTACATCAGCACATCTACACATACTAATAATATGTAGTATCACTACTGTCCAACTTGTCTGGGGCAATCAAATGTATGTGTAAAATGTAGATTGCGAGAAGCATTTACATTGCTTGTGCTCAATACATGACCAGACACTCATGAGTCCAGCTTATAGACCCAAAGTCCCAGAAACCTTGGATGCAGTCAATAGCTTATAAAGAAGCAGAGAGTGGTTCTCTTCTCAAGTCTTAAACCCAATTTCTAATAATGTAAGTCACTTGAGTATTGGTTTGTAACCGTGTGCACTTGATAGAAAACTGGTTCAGACACCCTGTTACAGAGTTTGATGTAAGCTGCTGGGAGTCCCATAGATGTACACATAAGGCAGCTAGCTCTGGGAACTTTTTTTGTCATGTCCTCACGTTGTTTTATTAGTTACTGTTGTTCAGTTGTTGCTTTTCCTGTCTATATGAATATAATAATATCCAGTGATCTTCCTAGCTTTAATGTAGTGTTCCTTTCTTAGACGCACTTAGACAGTGTCTATGATATTTCCCTTAGGAAACACCACACATTTTTCATTGGGAATTGAGGAAACTGTCTCCTTGCCTTTCCAAGTTGCTGTCTGCAAAAGAAGCAGTAATTTCATTTCCTTTTCTGAACCCAGTAGATTCCCTAAAACCTGTACAGAATTTTGGAAGCCAAGAGACCAACAGGGTCACCCTCCTGAAGCCCTACTGAGTGGAGGTAGTTAGGTTGCCCCATTTGTTGGATCAGGCCACAGAAAGGATGACTTAAGATCACCAGATATTTGTACTATGTCAATATTCCATCAGTTCTTTTTTAGCAGTCTAATTAGCTGATGTCCTAATGTCACCAACCAATAGGAGGCATAGTGTGTCTGCAAGACTGGCAGTGGAGCTGCCACTTTCATGGCCAGGACAGTCCATTGTTGGAAGGTTTGCAAAGGCATTGTTTATTTTTGGGGCAATAACACTCCCACTGTATGTTTTCTGAACTGGTATAATGGATAGTGGTGAACTTTAGGGGGAAGGGGGTTATTTTTTTTTTCCTGAAATCAAGGGAAAGTTATCCCATTTTCAGCTTTAAGTATTACTACACTTCAACAGCTTGCATGTGATAGATAGATATATATATATAGATATATATATCTATATATATATATCTATCTATCACATGCATACATACACATATACTACTGGCATTTCAGGGAAATAAAGGATATTATCACTATCTGGGGCAAGGAGGACATCCAGTACCAACTCCAGATAGGGCATCAAATCAGTGATGTCTTCAAGCACAGCACCCAGCAGAAATGCATGCAGGGCAACAACAGAGACTGGGAGCAGTGCTTTGCTAAGACCACAGGGGTGAGGAGACATTATTACTGCATGCTTGATGCTAGGAAGTGATCTGTGGGCTGGGAGCAGACCATGCCCTTCTTCAAGGATCTGTCTTTCTGCCTCACCAACAACAGGGTAGGTGACACCCTGCAAACCAATGGGACCAATGGTGTTCCAGAGGAGTCACCCAAAGGTACTCTGCCAGAGGAGTAGGAGGTGGAGGAAGGCACCAAGACATCGTTTGCCACACAAAGGCCACAGCTGTTCCAAAGCAAGTCCTATCTCACATTTCTATGTCCCTCCAAGAGGCACAGGGCCCATACCTGTACTACCACAGTGGCTGTTGTGCTGGCACAACCCATAGGACCCACAACCATTCCTCCCTAGACTTTTCCTGATGTGTCAGGCCACACACAAGGATGCCATGTAACTAGTGAAGGTAGGGTTCACCCACATGACCATATTGGGGATGTGGGTCCTGGAGAAAATGTGGAGTCTCAAGGGGGAGAAGGGGGGAAGGAAGGGGAAGTGGGAGGACCTGGGGCTACCACAGCCTGCCCCCTAAGGTCGTAGCTCTCTTTCTGGTCATTATGGCTAAGAAGCCCACAAAGGGTTTGGGGCCACAAATGCTGATGAATAGAATGAGGGTGAATCACCTGCTTTCCTCCTACCCCTGCCCTCCCCAGCTGAAGTGTGGAGCCTCAGCCAAGGTGCCAGCCTCTGCACCTCCCATCCCTCTGCTCTTGGGTACTTGATAGCATGTCCCATTCATTTGGATCATAAATCAGTCTAATTGATACATCCTTGCCATTTTTGCCACGGCCATGCTGCAGTCTATTTGAGATTTGAGCCTAAGCACAGATGCGTCAAGTGCTTTAGAGTAAATGAGTCCCCCTTGCCCCCAGATCATTCACAGAGATGTATCAATAGAATCTATTGAACTCAGCAGGCAAAAAGGTAAACAACAGTTTTGGCAGAGAGCACCCACAGGTCAGGGACAGGAGATACAATGCAGCTATGTCTGACAATCACTGAAGGAACAAGGAAAAAATGTTCCCTTGCCAAAAAAACCCTCCACTCCTTGAAAGGGACACATGATGGAAGGATTCCCATGTGGGAACATTTATCTCAACTGCTCAGCTCTCGCTGCCAGGGTGACTCCCAGATTCTACACCTGGACAGGCAGGCAAGCAGTCCAACACCACTTCCCCCGCCTCACCTCTGATCCAATCCATGGGTGAAGTTCAATGGGCACCAGCTGATTCTGATTCTTATGGCACAGGCACTCACTGTATTGACCCTTCAGGGTAACCCCCCAACCCCGCTTCTGCGATTGCGGGCCCATCCCAGCCCCACACCTACCCCTGCTCCCAAACTCTTGCAAACTAAGCAACCTCTCCCCTTTTCTTGCAGGCTGCACATCTGTGCATGAAAGACCAGCTCACAGTGACTGGCAAGGTGAGTCCAGGATGGGTAGCCAATCACCTGCTGAACAGAAACACGGGTGTGAAGATGATACACCAGCAAAATTAAAGAGATGTTACAATCTCCAGTCACAGCCTCCATTATCCCAGGAAGCAGGGAGCTGTGCAAGAAGTGGGCATCATCCAGATTGGCCATGTGAAAGTCAGTGGCCCAATTGTGTTACGTATGCTTGGGTTGTGTGTGTGTGGTGCACATGCACACACTCTCACACACAGAAACTAGGCATCAGGGACATGCACACACACACGCACACTTGGAGAGTGCAGGGTGCACTGGGTGGGCATGAGCAGGGTAGCTGGCTGATAGCTCATGGCCATGATGAGCTGCTGCCACATCAGGTCCAGGTGGATGTCAATGATGTACCTGCCAGCCAATCAGGGATGACTCGGTTGTTTGGTTCTGCTTGAGAGTCTTTGGCAGCCTGGAGAGCCCACAGGGCATGTTGTGAAATGTGCAAGAGACCCTCGCTACCTGCTGGATTTGGGCCATGCAAGCAGGCACCAAGCCTGTCCCACCCCAACCCCCACACCTACAGGGGCTAACATGTTCTTCTTGCTCCTGACCTAACCTTGGGCACTTAGAGTAAAGTTAGAGCACTTCAGCCTCAGCCTTCTTGAATGCCTGTACTTAGCCATAATGCTTATGAAACCATAATGTCTTTTCTTCCTAACATCCCTAGATTGTTGATTTTTATATGAGGAAGAGATCTTCCTCCACCATGACATTTTAATGCAGGGGATCTGAAAGGGGTGGGGAGTGAAGAAGCTTGATCCCAATTAATTCAAAGTTTTAGGCAGCAGGTAGAGAGGGAGGGAAGTCAAGAGAGAACTAATGCTACATCTGCTCTGAGGTCTTAGTGTCTTACTTTTTGCCTGAAGCAAGGGGGAAGCATGGAGGGAACTGAGACTAAGGGTAGGTTTATACTTCACTCAGTGCAATTTGTGAAGACATACCTGAGCTAATGTTAAACTAGCTAGTTCAGATTTTGCTAGCAGTGTTGCCAAGGCTTCAGGGAGCTTGATACAGGCTATAGTGTTTGGTCAAGAAAGTGGGTATGTAAGTACATGTCTTTAGCTCCATGCTACTGCTACTATGTTCCTAGCAGCACCTGAACTAACTTCTTCAGAGGTGCCTCTGTGAGCTGCAGTCACTAGTACAGACATACAATGAGCCACAGTTCTTCCCATTACATTGCTTCTATAGCGGTGCAGCTACACATCACAACATCTAGTCTATTTGATGGACAAAAGAAAGAACCCCTAAATTAAAAAACCTTATAGATCCAGGTTGATCCTTCTGCCCAGTATAGAGCCTCCAGTGTGTAGAATTCTGGATAACATGAAGGGGACAATTTTAGCTCCAACTGTGTCATTATTATTTGTCTGCCATATTCCTTCAGGCATGCCAGTGCTGAAAATGCCTTGTGCCTGGCTTGCAATATTATGCATGCCTTTATGCCACTGGATGTTATTTATACATGTACCAAACAAACTGATTATATTGCTCTGCTCTAAGTAGTTCATTGTTTAGAAATCTTCTAATGATCATTTCTTGAAACAATAAAGGATTTGTAAATTGTTATGCATATCAAGATTGGCTGTATCTCCCACTGGAGTTACTTGTGAATAGAAATACTAATTGGTGTGAGTAAGGGTAGTAACATTTTCACACAAATAGCCCAACTGGTTATTTGGGATATATACTTTTTTAAAATAAACGTAAATTTTCCCTTACTGCCTAAGCATTATTTATAATCCCCTTACTCCTTTAATTAAATTTCTTGTAGTTTAAATAGTTATTGTCATTTGTGGGCATATATTTTTAATCATGATCATATGATGCATGTTTTAAGATTTATTTTCACCATATAATTAAGGAAGCAAGTATAATCCTCTAAATGATACTTAATGGCAATTTAAACTACTGAGGACTTAATTATAAATGTTAGGGGACTGAAGTGTGCTTTAAGTGTGGCCAAAAGGAAAACTCCAGCTTTAAAATAAAGGGTGCTCCAGTTTTCCTGATATTATCATGTTAATACTTCATTTGCAATTATTTTACATACACTTTGGTCAAAATTCTCTCCTTGGTTAAAAATTTAATTCAGTTAAGTGACATCTCAAGGTGGTCATTCATGAATTAATGACAGTTCTTACAACCAAAACCCAGGGGTCATAAAACAGATTTGACTTGCTAGGGCCATTACTAAATTGTCTGTTCAGTTATTGACCATATACTAAAAACTGAGTGACAACCACTCAATGATCCAGTCCTGGGGGAAGGGGCAGCTGCACAGGTGCAGTGGGCTCTGTTCCCGATCCTGGGCCTGGCTCTGCTCCACTCTCTCCTGATCCCTGCCTGGTCCCAGCCCTATTTCCTCTCCCTCTTCCTTCCCCACTCAGACTTTCCACGCACTCAGCTTCCCCTTCCCCACCCACATTTTTTTTCTCTCTCTGCCTACAGTAACATGGACAAAAGAAAAACTTGCCCTGAACTGGCATAACTTTAAACTGCCTAAAATTGCTAGAAACTAGTTTCAGGTGTTAATGTGTGGACAATCCAGGGGTTAAGAGCTCCAGGAGTCACCTAAAATTAATGTGTAGCAAGGCCCAAAGCTCTCCACTTTTAATTCCGTTACATTTTCACCTTATTTTCTTTGTACCTTACTCTTTATTCCATCCCTCGCTGTGTATTTATTTGTAAGTTGTTTCCTTTCCCTGCATCTATAATATGTTAGCCAGTTCACAAACACATTGAAATCCTTTGCTGACTTCAGAATCAACTTAGTTCTGTTAATGTTAACTATTCATTAAATGTTGTATTACGATCTGTATATTGAAGTAGTTTACAGTTGATCCCTGTATTTGTATGTTTTAAATAGGTTAAAACATCAGAGACAGCAAAGAATTCACCTCAACCACTTAATATTTATCTGTTCTCTCTCTCTCTCTCTCTCTTTAAAGTCACTTGAACTAGGGATATGATAATGTTTATTCCATGAAGCTTTGGGGCTTATTAGGAATCTACCATCTGTAACTTTATATTAACAAAAGCTTCTTTGAGAAATGTAAATAAAATCTATTTTCATTATAACCTTTGTTTGCTTAAGTGGGTGTTTAACAGTTATAATCCTCTAAGCAAAGTCAAAGAGTCGTCAAGGAGTCAAGCAGGATTTTATTCTTTTTAATCCATGATTTGCCTGTTCTGAGGTTACTTTCTTTTTTTCCTCCTTCATCTTTTGTTAGCCTTCATCTAGTTCTGAGGTTGGGTTTAATAATGCTGAAGTAATTTAATGATGGAAATGTTACCTACATAGGAACCAGTCCTTCATCATATATGCGTGATCTAAGGATTCAAAATTGAAGACTTTTTAACAAACATTGTTCTATAACTTTGTTTTGAAATGTTTTGAAATTTGATCTTGATTTATATATCAAACAACAGGTTGGGAAGTAGGTTGTCACACATTCCATTATTAGCCCATATTTTCAATTGCTTATATTTTGCCCAAACTTTTGGATGAAATGTCATGCCTGTGTTGTCTGTCTCAGGATGATTTTTCTTTTACATTTCTGAATATATTAGCTAAAATAGTTCAGTGTGGTGGTCAGGCTTGAGATGCCTCTGTATCCCTTTATCATTGAAATGAACTGTTGGTACCCCCGACTTTCTCACCTGCCACATCTTGGATGTTATTATTATATATTCTAATTTTGGATGTCACTAGTCAGGAGGGTTATTATATTTTTTTTTTCGCTCGTTCTTATTATGTCCCTATTAGGGGTTCATGGGTAAATTATCTCGCTCATTTCTCTAGGTATTCACCCGCACTTGACGTTATATATAGAATTGCAATCAGATTCAGATAAATACTTGTCTTTATTCTTGTATTTTATTACTCTGTGCAACCTTACTTTACATTCAGGCAGAAACTGTCATTTTGTATCCTTCTCTCCTTTTAACCTTATCTATAATACCAACTTTCTGACTACTTATATAATGACATCTCACTATTTGCTTGGATGAACAGAACGTAATATTCACAAACAAAGTCTCTCTTTATTTGGTTCACTTGTTTCCTTTTCTTTTCTCATTGTGGTTTTTATCTTCAAACCACTGTATACACACTCTCTTTATTTTGATAACATATGAATCTCTCTTTTATTTTGTGTATGGCTGATGCCCTGAATCCTCTTGAAGGGCAGTCTGACACAGTCTCTAAGCTTGGGAGCATGAGTCAACTCCACTCTCTTCTTTTCTTTGTTTTCCTTTTTAGTTCCGCAGCAGAGGATGCATCCCATGAGGTTTTTTTCACCACGGATCCGCCCCTCGTTGTAGGGGCTCCATCCTCCACCTGGCATTGCAAGACACTCTCAGGTAAGTTGTGGATCCCCCAGGGATCCTCTTCCTCTCTTGTTTCCTCCTCCAGTCTCCCCTTTTTCTCTCGTTGAAACTCCCATCCTGCCACCTCACCCTGATCTTGGGGCTTCTATCCTAATATGGTAATGGCTCCGGAAGCAGAATTCCCCAGGTCTTTCCGTTGCATCCGCGCTTACTCCTTCACATTCAGTCATTTAAAAATGAGTCTAGGGAGAAATACCTTGCTTTTCCATATTAAATGTTTTGGTGACCTCAGGCACTATCCTACACCACAGTAAATTAATGTACTGAAATACACATGTAGACAGTGATACTGGGATTATTCAGTAACTTAAATTGCACATGTAGATGTCCCAGTGTGGAGTAAAGGTGCCTTCAAACTATTTCCATTTTTTTCTGGAGTTCCACTGATGCAGCAGTCCCAACATAAATCAGACCAACTTGATTTCTTCTTCTAATTTTATTTTGTTCATAATGAGGCTCCATGTGTCACTCAGAAATACATAGAAAGATATACATCCAATAGAGAACTCTCATGCACCATATTCTTCATAGTAGGTATGTCAGAGAGAGGAAAAACATGCAGAACTTTGGACTACCCCCTCAATTTCAAGCTAATGTATGGTCCATTAGGAAGTTGAGGATTGGGAGGCACTTGCTAGTGGTAAAATGAAAAAGCTAGATGAAAAAAAACACAGTATCAGATGCCCCGTTCATTTTGATTATTGCATTTATTTATCAATTTTAACATTGTAAGAGTAAGTGATGAAGGATAATAGGAAGGAGAAGAACATTCCTTAACTTGTGTTTTTCAGATAATCTAACCTTCAGTGTTAAAAAAAAGTACAGAATAATATTTTGTAAAAAAAAGTATATTATTGATTGTAGCTATTGGCTGGACAGTGCTGAAACATGTTTTCAGCCTTTTATAAACAATATTTTTGTTTGTGAGTTAAAAGCTTTATGAATAGATATTATTTGACATATTTTATCAATTACATATATTTCTGCCCTCTCAAATTATGCATACATTTTCTCAAACTTCACTATAGTTTTGCTGAGTTTTGCTTTGCAGTTTATGGAAATTTAGAATGGTTGTTTGGAGCTGCATTTTGTGTGTATGTTTATAGGTATTCTCTGCTCTCACCAGAATCAAGAGAAATCTGTTTCAATTTTGGCTTAGAAATGATTTATGGTATCTTCATTTATCTCTCTCCAGTTTATTAAACTAATCTACTCTTATCATCAAGCCTTCACCTATATGCCAAGTGAACCTGTCTTAAATCATAAACGATTATTTTACTTTAACAGGTTCTGATTTCTAGATTATATTTAATATAATTATATGGTGATCCTCTGCCCCCTGGGTGATCAGTTGTTTCCCGAATGTTTGTATTTGTCCCGATCATTTTATTAAGAGCTGGCACCAGGGATTATTCTTTTGAGGTTCTCTGACACAACTGGTTATGGAGAAATCATTTACTTCATTCATTTATTCAGTCATTATATTTCTGCTGTAACCAGTCAATGGCATGCATATATGCCTTCCTAATTCAGTATTTCATTATAAAGATTTGCATTGCGTAATGGGGTCTACTAAAGAGATTCCTGAAATGTGAAAATTGTTCCTTTTGAGGGGTGTGGGTGTGTGTGTGTATAAAAACTGAGAACCAAGCTGTAATTTAAACACAGGTTAACATATGGGCATTTCCCCAAGGAATGTTCTGTGGGAAACTGGGCATGTATGCAGTATAGATTGAAGTGTCCTATGGATATACTGGAACTAGCTTTAAATGAGACCATGAGAAGACACAGGCTTTCAGAAAAGGGATTGGAGGAGAAGCTAGGGTTGGCGGACCACACCACAGGAACCAGCAGTGGTGGTTTTGTCCCCGAAGCAGACAAAAATCTTTCCTCCCTCTTCATTCTCTATGGTTAGCATGAGACAACAGCAGCAGTGGCAAAGGCAGGTGACTTCCCTCCCCCTGACCTGCAAGTAGGAAACACCAATGGATCAAGCACAGAGAAGAGACCTGTCCACTCTTGCCTCTGCTCCTTCCCCTGTCTGGGCATGCACCCTCTGAGCATGGCAGTGCACCTCCTACAAAAGGGGGGTGTCAGGGGGACTGTGTCAGCAGTGCCTGTGGGTGGTCACTGCTCACCACCCACCCCCTACTACCACTGATGGCATCTGCGGGCAGTCAGTGATCCCTGCTGGCTGCTGCTGACATTGTCAGTGGTATCTGTGGGTGGTTGTACCCTCTTCCTCCCTGCTGACAGCACCAGCGGCGTCTGTGGGAGCTCCTGCTTACCTCTGCTGTGCTCCCACTGCTGCTGTGCCCCCATGGCTGCTGGAGGCACACATTGTTCATGCCGCTGCCCCTGGGAAGCTGGAGACAGTGGCAGCAGTGGGCCAGAAGCAGGGGAAGGGAAGGGGAGGGGAAGTGTTGCTGAGTATAAGAAATTCTTACTTGTTTTGGGAAAGTCCTGGGCTGCTGCCCCCAAGCCATGGTCAAGTGAAGGGTGCGTATATCTGTACCACTTTTTATTTTTAAGCTTATGATGATACAATGATCACAAAGCAAGGAAAAACAATTTTATGTTCAAATTTTGCAGCCAGATGATTGCCTCAAGTGTAGTATTGTGCAAACCCAAAAGACTTCCATTAAATGCACAAATAGGGCATTCAGAGATTACGTGGTACAAAGTTTGAAAAGGGGCACCACAGTCACAGTTCAGTCAGCTAGTTCAGCACCATCAATATAACAGAAATCCACATGTGCCACATCCTGTCCTGATTCAGTTTAGAGAAGACCAAAGATGTCTAGGGATATCAAAGCCAGCTGGTCTAATGATGGGATTTGTAATCATAATTTCTGCATTAAGGGGTGAATTGAGCTACTTTTGCATCCAGAATCTTGGATGTTAAAGGAGTCTTGCTCAAGTTGAATTGCTGTTCTCCAAGTGGGATGTCTAGATTTTAATCTCAGAAGTGATGGGTTTAAGATATCTTTGTGTATAGGCAGCTGTGGTTCATAGATTCATAGACTCATAGATTGTTGATTCATAGATTTGCAGATCTTTGAGTCCAGCCCCCCTGCTGTAGGCAGGAAGACAACTGGGGTCAAGTGACCCCAGTGAGGTGACTGTCCAGTCTCCTCTTGAAAACCACCAGGGTAAGGTGACTGCACCACTTCTGGAGGAAGTTTATTCTACAGTATGGACACCCTGACTATGAAGGTGTTTTCCCTGGTATTAAGCCTGAAGCAGCCTTCCAGGAGTTTGTATCTATTGGTCCTGGTCTTCCCCAGGGGTGCCCTGGTGAACAGTTGTTCACTGAGCTCCCAATGTATTCCTCTGATATAGCAGTAAGCTGCTATCAAGTCGCCTCTCAACCTTATCTTTAGGCTAAAGAGGCCCAGGTCCCTCAGCCTTTCCTTGTATGACTTGTAAGTCCCTGATCATACAGGTGGCTCTTTTCTGGACCCTTTCAAGTTTTTCCACATCTTTATTGAAGTGGGTTTATTTTTTATTTTAGTCAACAATTTAGTCAAGGCATTTTTTTCTTCTTAAGAGGGGAGGATGTATTTTATTAAGAATAGGGAGCCTTTGAAGAGGGGGTGGATCGGATTGTTCCTGTAATGGAAGTAACAGGGGAGGACAGGCGGGAAGTTTGGAATGGGAGTGGGGACAAAGATTCCCAGGGCCTTTCAGTCCTTCAAGTCCCTGCCAGCCTGAAGTTTGACTACTCCAGACTTACGCTAGCATTAACACCAATAAACATTTATGCAGCTCACAGGGTAAGGTGTAACAAGGCCCCTAGGGTGAAGTTACGTGTTACACTTAGACCATGCTAAATCTGTGGACTGTTAAGCAGTGTTAAAGTTATAATGTGCTGTAAGCAGTCACACATTAAGATTTAAAATGGTTCCTCCCCTTACATCTCTGAGTTGCCACTGAAGGCTGGTAGTCTTTTTCATCTTGTGTCTGTACACCACATTTGGCCATTTTGTTACACATGCTTGTGCTTGTTTGTTGAACTTTATGAGGTCTTTCACTGTGCATGTGCCTTCAAGCAGTGGGCATTGCAGCAGGTGTTGCAGTCTGAGGACCTATGCCATAGTAACAGGTGGTTGAACCCATGGTATAGCCCCACTTCTTTATTAGTTCTTTGCAGCATCCAACTCCAAAAAGCTGGTAAGGGCATGGCTAGGAGCCAGGCCATCTCATCTCGATCCCTGATGGAGGGCAGGGGGATGGGAACAGTGCATTCTGGGATTCTGGAGGTCTCCATGGAGGAGTGTGTGGGCCTTATGCAAGTCCTGCTGGTGCCTAAGAATTGCCATCTGGGCCATGGTGCACTCATACACTGCCTGCTTTTATTGGCTACCCTTCCCAGCCATGGTGGTGGTGGTGATCATTCTTTCCTCACCTCAGATTTCAATGAGGTCCAGCACCTCATCATGAAACCAGTTTATGGCCTTCCTGCAAGGGTTTGTGGGAATGTTCTCTTGTTCTGTTAAATTCGTGAAGTGAGGTGTTCACTGGTGGCACCAGAGTGCTCAAACAAAGGTGGCAGGCATCAGAAAACCTTGAGGTTTTCATTGGGTGCTCAGGGCACAGTTAGACCATGGGGTGGGTGGGTGTAGCACCTTGGGGTTGGTACCACCACATTGAGTGGTGAGTTTGGGCAGGTGAATGGACTGGCCCATGGAGAGGGAGTGTGGTGGTTGGGAGCAGAGCGTCCTGTGATGCTGGAGGACTACAAATTGCTCATATTAACTCATTGAATCAGGCTGCTGGTAGCCAAAAACATGTTACTTAATACAATCTGGAGATGCTCCTTGAATGAAAAGGCTTAAATTTTATACAAAAGAAGCACGCTTAACATATATTTTACAGCTTAAATGCACAGTGCACACATGCTCACATTTTAAGTATATTTAACATGTACTAAGTGACCTGTGCAACCTGGCCCTGGGACTCATCAGCAATTGGGATGACACTTCAATTACTCAGACATCTCGTGGGAGGATCGCTCAGCAAAATCTGAGCGGTCGCAGAGCTTCCTCTCGTGCGTGGATGACCTCTACCTGACTCAAGAAGTCTATGGGCCAACGAGAGGCAAAGCGCTGCTCGACCTGGTACTGGCTACTGGGGATGACCTAGTCGGCGACCTAGTGATCGATGGGAAGCTGGGTGACAGCGACCACGAGCTGATCACCTTCACCATCCGCCGAAAAGCTGGCAAGTCGGTCAGCAACGCGCAAGTCCTTGACTTCAGGAAAGCCGACTTTGACAAGCTCAGGAGGCTTGTCAGTGAGGCCCTAAGGGACTGTGACCACAGGGAGAGGGGAGTTCAAGAGGAGTGGTTGCTCCTCAAGGGAGCGATCGTCAATGCACAAACTAAGTCTATTCCATCTCGGAGGAAAGACAGCAAGAGGGCACAGCAGCCCCCCTGGCTCTCCAGGGACCTAGCAGATCTCCTGAGGCTAAAAAAGAAAGGCCTACAAAGGGTGGAGGATGGGAGTCACCTCCAAGGAGGATTATTCTGCACTGGTCCGGTCCTGTAGGGAGCAGACCAGGAAAGCCAAGGCTGCAACTGAACTCCAGCTAGCTTTGAGCATCAAGGACAATAAGAAGTCCTTTTTCAGATATGTGGGGAGCCGGAGGAAAAGCAGAGGCAACATTGGACCCCTGCTGAGCCAGATGGGGCAACTGACAACTGACGCCCAGGAAAAAGCCAACCTATTAAATAGGTACTTTGCGTCAGTCTTTCATCAGCCCCATGGGACGCCCATGCCCACTACAGGGCCAGGAAGTCCGGGTGAGGGTGATCCCCTGCCCTCCATTAATGCTGACTTTCTGAAGGAACATCTTGAGAAGCTGGATACCTTCAAGTCAGCCGGCCCTGACAATCTTCACCCCAGGGTACTCAAGGAGCTCGCAATCATCATAGCCCAGCCTCTAGCACGGATCTTTGAAAACTCTTGGCGCTCTGGTGTAGTGCCCGAAGACTGGAAGAAGGCCAATGTGGTGCCTATCTTCAAGAAAGGGAGGAAAGTGGATCCGGCTAACTATAGGCCCATCAGCCTGACTTCTATCCCGGGGAAGATCTTAGAAAAGTTTATTAAAGAGGCCATCCTTAATGGACTGGCCGACGCCAACATCTTAAGGGATAGCCAGCACGGGTTTGTTGCGGGTAGGTCTTGCTTGACCAATCTCATTTCCTTCTACGACCAGGTGACCTATCACCTGGACAAGGGAGAAGAGATTGATGTCATATATCTTGACTTCAAAAAAGCCTTCGATCTGGTGTCCCATGATCGCCTCTTGGAGAAACTGGCCAATTGTCGCCTTGGGTCCTCCACGATCCACTGGCTGGAAAATTGGCTCCGGGGTCGGACCCAGAGGGTAGTAATCGATGGAAGTCACTCATCGTGGTGTCCTGTGACCAGTGGGGTCCCCCAAGGCTCTGTCCTTGGACCCATACTGTTCAACATCTTCATTAATGATGTGGACACTGGAGTCAGAAGCGATCAGAACTGGCCAAGTTCGCCGATGACACCAAACTTTGGGGCAAAGCATCCACACCAGAAGACAGGCAGGTTATCCAGGCTGACCTGGACAGGCTCAGCAAGTGGGCGGACGAGAATCTGATGGTGTTCAACGCCGATAAATGCAAGGTTCTCCACCTTGGGAAAAAAAACCCGCAGCATCCTTATAGGCTCGGCAGTGCTATGTTGGCTAGCACTATGGAAGAAAGAGACTTGGGGGTCATCATTGACCACAAGATGAACATGAGCCTGCAATGCGATGCGGCGGCTAGTAAAGCGACCAAAACGCTGGCTTGCATCCATAGATGCTTCTCAAGCAAATCCCGGGACGTCATTCTCCCCCTGTACTCGGCCTTAGTGAGGCCGCAGCTGGAGTACTGTGTCCAGTTTTGGGCTCCACAATTCAAAAAGGATGTGGAGAAGCTTGAGAGAGTCCAGAGAAGAGCCACGCGCATGATCAGAGGTCAGGGAAGCAGACCCTACGATGACAGGCAGAGAGCCCTGGGGCTCTTTAGCCTGAAAAAGCGCAGGCTCAGGGGTGATCTGATGGCCACCTACAAGTTTATCAGGGGTGACCACCAGCATCTGGGGGAACGTTTGTTCACCAGAGCGCCCCAAGGG
Organism: Alligator sinensis; assembly: GCF_000455745.1. Lineage (NCBI taxonomy): Eukaryota > Metazoa > Chordata > Crocodylia > Alligatoridae > Alligator > Alligator sinensis. The sequence goes on from NW_005842697.1 coordinate 615,781, forward strand.
ATGACGAGGTCGAATGGTCACAAACTACTTCAAGACCGTTTCAGGCTGGACATAAGGAAGAACTTCTTTACTGTCCGAGCCCCCAAGGTCTGGAACAGCCTGCCACCGGAGGTGGTTCAAGCGCCTTCATTGAACACCTTCAAGATGAAACTGGATGCTTATCTTGCTGGGATCCTATGACCCCAGCTGACTTCCTGCCCTTTGGGCGGGGGGCTGGACTTGATGATCTTCCAAGGTCCCTTCTAGCCCTGATGTCTATGAAATGATGGAGTGCAGGGGTAGAAAGGGGAAGGAGGTGTGGGGAGACGGGGGCAGGGGACAGGGTGCTGGCTTGGAGGTGTTTAGGGGCTGTCTATGAGATAGTGGAGAAGTGGTCTTTGGATCATCATAGGTTTTAAGGGAGTCCACTGTGACAGCTGAAAATTATGTCTGTGAGATAAAGGTGCTTGCTGAAGGCTCTATGATTAGACCAAGTGTTTTTCTGTCATTTGTTTAAATACTAAGCTGTAAGTTGTTGCTAAGAGCCTAATTAATATTTAAGATGTAGTAGGGCCTTGTATAAAGTAAGGCCTAGTAAATTTAGCAAAGCCTTAAAGTAGTAAGGCCCTGTGGCATAGTTAAAATTAACCTTATCAAAAGAATGCAAGGTTTGTACTGCTATTGTTCAGTCTAAGGACAGTTGACGTGAAAAGAATCTGAGTGGCTGTAAGTTATCAGCACAGTTCAGAAGTTATAAATTGGCTGAAACATCCGGAAATCATTCAGAAGGAAGATACAGCTCTGTAAAAAAGGATTAATTAGCTGTTAACCTGGATCAGTGGGCCCGTGGATGTCGAGGAGCCTAAGGACTGAATACCGGGGTCCTTCCCGGTACCTCTCGGACAGCACTGATTGGAGATGCCTGACTTTGCTAAGCTTTGTAGAAAGAGAAACTTGTACATCAAGCATCAGAGGAGACTGCCGATAAATTGCCGATGTGAATTATTCTTGTCTGTCATTGTTTGTCTTGTTACTATGTGTAGTTGTGTTTTTGTTAAGTAAATAAACCTTTCTTACCTTTCTACCTACCGACCCCACTCTCAATCAATCCTGAATCCTCCACTGGTGGCTAAGACAGTCCATATCCTCAGTGGTCAGGGCTGTCAAGATCAGAAGAAAGGCTTATATAAAAAAATACTGGTGCACAGATCTCAGGGGCCAAGGCTGTAGCCAGATAAGAGGATAAGAAACTTTACTTTTTATTCTGTCTTCAAACAGTTTTTTTCTTGTGTAACAGAAAGCCCACTTTGTACATTTCCTTTCTGGACATGGATATAATGGAAGTCCCTTCTTGCCTGCAGGCCACCCCCCCAATTTTGTGTATTTCTTTTCCTTCTGAGTATTGGCAGTATCATAACTCCCTTTGTTGTTTTGTCCTCTAACTAATTGTATAATTTCAAGAAGAGTGATATTCCAGGCTAGACCATTCTATTGAAAAGGGGACATAACATCCTTTCACTACCCAAGGGGAAGCTACCCAGAGCTGGCAGATATTCCTCTGTATGTAGGGTCTGGCATATGATCAGTAGAGCTGAGGCTTGCAGGGGTAAGGAGTTAACCAAGAGCAAACTTGTTCTGTTTCTTGGGACGAGCAGCAGGACAGTGGGAAAAAAAACTTGGAGCTCTGGGGGAACCCTGTGGACAGGTTTGTGACTGTGTAGTTTTCCTACTACTGTTGTTCTTGTACATCCTGACAGTCTATCTGCTTCTGAATCCCACAGTCATCAGTAGTCTTCTGAAATTAGCTTTGCATTACCCCATCAGTTTGTTGCTTACCTTCTGTTTGTTAGTCTGCTGATCTGCATTTCACCATCACTTGTACATTGTCCTTAGAGCAGTTCTAAAGCAATTCTAAAAGGATTTTGGTAATTAGAATCAAATTAATTGTGGTATCCTATGCACACATAAAATAATCACCACCATTTGAAGCTATGCCTAGATGTAGTATTTCTTATGAAAGCAACCCCTTTCCCGCCCAATTTTCTAATCCTAGCCACTGTGGCACTGTCAACTCTCACACGCCACTCTGCCCCTGTCAGACAGGCTGTTCAGTGTCAGTCAGATTCTATCAGTCAAAACTTTAAACCAATAAAATGATTAACTTGCATTGCTCTGCTGTTTAGACAATTTAACAATAATATCTAAAATATGTATGAACTGATTTTTCTTGATTCAAAAGTGATTTTAAAATTTACATGCAAACTAGTGAAAGTCAGTATTATAGAGGAGCAGAAAAGTTGCTCACATCCAATCTCAGGAAACACACGATCACTTCTTGTGCTTAAACATCCACAGATGATTATCATTTTCATCTTTAGTAATGTGATATTTGCCCAGAGGTTAACAAAGGTACCAAAGCAACAGTAAATATGAGTCCTGTGTCATGATAATGAATTTTCTGTTGTAAATTCATATTAATCTGCTCATCAAATCTATTTCAATCTTCTTGTAAACCCCAGGCTTTGGAATCTTGTTCAGGCCCTTTGGAAGTAGCTTTCAATAGCAAGTCAAATACAGATGAAGCATATATAATTAAATTCTTTAAATTCTGTTACTAATTCTTTGCAGACCTTTACAGTTTTTAAAATATTTTTAATCCCCCTTCTCCACCCATTCCCTACCAGGACTCTTGCTGACAGTTTTATGAGTTATAAACTATTCCTAAGCATGCTGGAGGCAACTGGAGTTTTCTTACCAACTTTACTAGTTTTTTCCCCAAATACATCTGAATGTACTGGAAGGCAGTCTATCTCTAAGAAATCTTCCATGAAACACCAGGTCTCACCAGGCAATAAACTGAAGATGTTCCTAGCATTTTTGAAGATGATGGTTCCTATTCCCCCATTCCATGTGTATTTGTTTAAACCTTTAGAAAACTTCATATAAATTGCTTGCAGCAGAGCAAGTAGAAATTTGGGATTTGGTATTGTTTACAGGGCTGAACAAAATACATCCCCCAAGGCTGTATTGACATCCCCCAACTGATTGTATCTGGCCTGTTGGTAGGAGGCCTCAAAATCATGGGATCCAGGTTGCAGGGAGCCAGCAGCTCTAGCTGCTGCATTGTGCTGGACAGGTGAGCATGGATCCCATGTTTGGAGGCTTAACACTAATATAAATATAGTCACTCTCATATTTTAGTAACTTGGTGCCTGATCATCTCATGCTTTTGATTACTTCAGTTCTTCTAAAGCACATTTAAGGTTTAAAAAAAACCCCAGCTCTCTTATTTTGGTTTTGTTTTGTTTTTTAATACTTTGCAAAATCATGTAATTAGTCAATTAGCTTATTTCAATCTGCAGAAAAGGGCCTGAGGGTTATAGTGGAAAATAAGTTGAATATGAGCCAACAATGTGCCCTTGTTGCAAAGAAGGTTAACAGCATACTGGGTTGTATTGGTAGAAGTGTTGCCAGCAGGTCAAGGGAAGTGATTATTCCCCTGTATTCAGCACTGATGAGGCCACATCTGGAGTACTGTGTTCAGTTTAGTGGCCCCCACTACAGAAAGGATGTGGACAAATTGGACAGAGTCCAGTGGATGGCAACAAAAATGGTGAGGGAAATCAGGCACATGTAGGGTGGCCATTATAGAGGACATTCCAGTTTTTTGCTACTCTGTCCTCTGTCCTCTATAGATACCAAACCGGGTGCCTTTATGTCCTCTATTTTCCTCTTCAAGAGAAAAATAGAGGACATAAAAGTGTCCGGTTTTGTATCCATAGAAGACAGAGGACAACTGGACTGTCCTCTATGATGACCACCCTAGGCACATGACTTATGAGGAAAGACTGAGGGAACTAGGTTTATTTAGTCTAGAGAAGATGAGACTGAGGGGAAATTCAATAGCAGCCTTCAATTACCTGAAGCGGGTTTGAAAGAGGATGGAGCTAGACTGTTCTTAGTGGTGGCAGAGGATAGAACAAGGGTAAATGGTCTTAAGTTGTAGCTGGGGAAGTTTAGGTTAGATATTAGAAAGAATTCTCACTAGAAGGGTAGTAAAACACTGGAGCAGGTTACCCAGAGAGGTGGTGAAATCTCCATCCTTGGAAGTTTTTAAGACTCGGCTAGACAAACTTTGGCTGGGATGATATAGTTGGGGATTGTCCTGCTTTGAACAGAGGTTGCACTAGATGACTTCCTGAGATCCCTTCTAACTCTGATTTTCTGTAATTATATGAATCCTAAATGTATCTGGATGGCTTCCGCAGGGCCTGGCTGCTGGGACAATTGTTCAAGACTGATTATGTTTCTTCAGACAGCTGCTGCTTGTTGTTGCCAATGCCAGTGCTTCTGCACATGCTGCCACATTTTTAGAAGTGTTCTCTGATTTTTTACTTTTGAGGAGGTTGCCTTGGTGGCTTTGCAATGCTATTGTCTGTAATTATTCTGCTGGCCTGGATACAAATTTTCTTTGTTTGACTTGGAAAAGGTGCAAATTCAATTTATCACCAGCATCAACAGATAAATGGGCTGATTCAGATATTGTAGATTTCCCTGTTCATTAACAGAATATATGATCGTGACCATGGTGTAGGGATAATAACTCTTCCCAGCTCCCAGTTGTTACAATTTCTGTGATGGTTGAAAGAGCAGCTATCAGTTCAGACAGTGGTTACATATGCCTTTTGAAATGGAGACAGAAATTTCTTTTTTTCTTTCCTTTTTTTCTATTGCCTTTTGTGCCTAGGGCATAGGGTATAGACAAAATTACCTTACTTGTTATCTTTTAAACCAAATATACCAGATATATCTGGTTCCTCCTAGTAGATATAAGTGTCATACATGATCCTAAGTGATATCACTTGAATCACAGAAAAAAGACCGTCAGAAGTGGATACTCCTTACTGTTATTTTGGCTTAGTCGTCATAAAGCTAAGATGAAGTTGCTTTACCATAGTAAATGCATTAAATATTTCTCAGGAACTGTACAACAGTGAAATAGGATCACACTTAGATGTGTAAGTACACTCAAACAACTAATAGGGGAAGGGTTGAAGTGTTTTCCCTGAAACCTCTGACTCTCCTCTCCTAGAATTATAGAAATGCATTTTTAGAAAGACCCCCAAGACTTCAACTAGTTTATCCATGTGCACTGAGGCAGACCAAAGCATACCTAGACCTTTCCTGAGATAAATTTATCTAACTTGTTCTTAAAAACTTCCAATTAAGGAGATTCTACACCCCACCAAAGAAGCATGGTCCAGAGCTACATTATCTGTGAATTATCTAGCTTTAATTCTTCTTTCCTGAAAATTAAGCTGATTTCTTCCTGTCCTTCCCCCAATGTACAAGAAGAAATAAAAATGATTTGCACTGTTTTTAAAGCAACATTTTACTTGTAGAAAGATTCTTTTGTTTTCCCCCTAAATCCTTAATTGTTTCTTTCCTAAAGTAAACCGATTTCCTTCAAACTTTCCTCATCGACCAGCTTTTCTAGTTGTTTAATTTTCTTGTTGCTTTCTTCCTTCAATTTGCTTAAATAAAGTATTGTGCCCAAGACATTCAATACTCTGAATGTGTTTTGCATATACACGGACATGAATAGATCACTAAGTGAGATTTAAATTTTATTTTTGTAACAATCTTACCTTGTTGATTTAAAATCGTCTGCTGATCAAGTGTAACATTCAGACTCTTATCTGATGTAATACTGTACTTTCCATGGTTCCCCATTTTGTATTGGTTCAGGTGATTTCTCCTTCCTAACTGTAGAACACTCCACCTGTCATCACTACATTTCACCTTGTGGAATTACAGAGATTGTCTTCAGTTGATCAAAATCATTTGCAATTTTGACCCTATCCGTCAAAGTTTTTGTAACCTCCCTTCCCACTACCACCTTTGATGGATCATTTGCAGACTATGAGTTAACTTCTTATTCTATGAACCAAGTTATTCATGAAAGTATTCAATAGAACTGTCTCAGGGCAGATGTCTGCAGAACTCCATTGGAATGGGTGTCTGTTTCACAAAGACAAGATTATTCTGGGTGATGTCTTTTACTGGACCAACTGTATAGTTAGGATAAAGTTAGACAAGCTTTTGAATGCAAAGCATTATTCTTCAGGCCTGAATGATAAGACAAATGTAAAAATCATTTGTTGATAACCTCTTTTTAAGTATGGTATTTAAAATATGTGCGCACCCACTTTATTGCGGTGTCACCTAATTTGCTGTTGAGAATATCACATAGAGCTTCTTACACAATCCCACCAAAGTTGTACCATCACATCACTTATTTGTCCCTTATCCACCAAGCCAGAGCTGTCTAATTCCCAGGTAGCTGGGGGCCACATACCATGCAGGCTGCAGTCCCTGGGGCTACATGAGTCTTCAGCTACAGACTGTGGGTCACCACATGGGTGCTCTCCCCAACCCCGGACTCTCCCCTGGTGCACAGGCAGCCTAGTTCTCCCTCTCCCCTTCCCCAGCATATGCACAGTATGAGAAGCCTGGCTTTCCCTCCCCTCCTGGCTGCATATGCCACCTAAGCAGCCCTTTCTTATCCAACTCTGTGGGCAGCCCATACCCCTTCCACAGTACAGGCAACTTGGCTTCGCCCTGCTGCTCATACAGCATCACCTACTCTCCTCCCACATATGCACCTTCATTGTGGGCATCTTGGCTCCTGCATTTCTTGCAGTGTTAGTAGCCTGGCCCCTTCTCTTTCTGAGCACACAGAACATGTACCCTGATCCCCCACTATGTGCACCAGTTGGGCACCACAAACCCTTCCTTCTGCACTGCTCCATCTCCAGGAGGAAGGAAGAAGAAGCTGGAGGAGGGCAGGAAAACCCAAAGAACTCAGTTGCCATGGCAGGAAGGCAGTGGTGGCCATGCCAGAAGCCTCTGGGCTGATTGCTAAACCTTTAAGGGCCATCTCTAAGGTGCCAGTTGGAGAACCCTGCACCAAGCTAATAATAGTTCCTTTGACAAAATTTTCCCTTGGACAAATACATGATGGCTGGAGGTGTTCTTTTTTCTGTTTTATAAAGACTGGAATGAAGTTTGCTCTCTAATATCCTGTCTGTTCTCCATGAGTTCTCAAAGAGGATTAAGGTTTTTAGTATTCTAAATCTCTTAGTGTTATTGTTTTCTGCTATAAGGTTTTATGCTGGTACTTTTTTATTCCCTTTGTGAGATCAGCCAGACCCTGATTGTGAAGTATATTTAAAAGGAATCTTTCTGTTGTCAATAGCTCTAATATCATCACAGATTCTTGTCTGCCCTCCTGGCTCAGATATATACTCACTTAAGAGTGCTCCTTAGTGTTCCATATAACAGGCTTATAGAATTTCTACAACATAAAACAGAGATATACCCAGTGGTTATAGAAAAATATGTTCTTTATGCTCTTCACACATGAATTGTGTTAGCTAAAAGCTTGGCTTAATTAACATTACTTGCCAAGCTCAACTGCCAAGACAAGCAGGCCTGATCTCTTCAATTCCAGACCTGCACTGAAGAGATGGGTCCAGTTGTCTTGTCTGCTGCAAGCTTTTTCCTCTCTGAACCAAATCCAGTGACCTTATCTAATATGTAGAATTACATTCTTCAAATTTCCAGTGTTACCCAAACAATTTACTAAGGGTCAGGATGGTAGGGAAACAGTGCCAGACTCCCTCATACCATTCTAGGCTTTGGAAAACCATCTTCTTTGTGGCTTTCCTTCAAGAATCTTTTCTCTTGGAAAGTATTAAGTTATTATTGAGGCGAAAAAAAGTAGCTGCTGGACTATGTATTTTTCTTGTACATGTATAAAACAAAAATGTAAAATAGACAAAATGTGTAGCTTTAATTCACGTGGAGAATTATTATGATTTTAATGTTTGCATGTTAATATGGATATCAGTACTCAATTTCATGGTAATTTTTACAGGCATTCAACTTATCTAAAAACAAATGGCCCTTTATTTATAGCCCATAGGCTCTATTAGTTATATTTGTAATGTAAGTTAACCTTAATTACATATCTCTCTATATTGCCCTCAGCACCATACTGTCTGGATGCTGTACGGAGTCCACAAAGATTACGAATTTGCGAGAGAAAGCTCAGATATTTAATTTTCTATTTGTGGAGATGTGTGAGTAGTAAAATGTCAGTGCAATAAATTATGCTTTGTTACAGTATTCTAAATTACCTGATTCATATGGACATAGATTCTTCAAATCATCTGTGATAATGTTCCCACAGATGTCTCCTTCTATTACATTTTCTCTTTTATGAGTAAGAGTGATTTTGATTGTGTCATGACCCAAAGGCATGATTTTGTGTGTGCTTCGGCACCAGAATTATCCCCGCCAAGTTGCAGCTTCATTGCACGGGAGAGTTTCCTGTTGCAGAGGAAAACCCCGGTGCAGAGACGAGTTTCCCGCCTTTTCTGCAGCTTCTTTTGCAGGGTGCATTGCTCATGTTGCGAGGGGAATGCACGGTGCAAAAGAGTTCCCGTCACCGGTATGTAAATTTGTTCCCCGTGATTGGCTAGTGTTAAATTATTCACACGTGGCGGCTAACGATTGGCCTGTTAGCCATATAAGAGGCTTGAGCAGTTTCCGCCCAAGCTGAAGAGGACTCCACATCCATCTCGTGGGGACTCTGGATACACGGCAGGGTAATAGAAACCCTGTGTGAGATTCAGAGGAGCTTGGCAGCCTGATCCACCGCCCACCTCTTCCCGTCTTCGAGCGCGACTTTATAAGACGTACCTACGATTCTCATTTTGGTGGCTCGTTTACCCAGAGCATCGGGAGCTCTGTACCGTGGAGCCTAGCAACCTCCACGAGACCGTCTATGTTGTCTGTCTGTAACCGCAACTCAAGCAAGTTTTCCAGCCTACACCACTGCCATCTCGGTGTAAGTAAACAATCTTTAAAACTACCGCTAAGCGTTTGTGCCTAATTCCAGCTCGACGGCCTTCCCTCTCCGACCCGGCATGCCCGGGCTGCTGGCCACAGCCCGCGTGCAGCACGAAAAAGGGCTCGGGTTGCTCCCGGCCCGCACAGATTGAAACTGATTATAACATTATTCCAAATACTGTTTATAATTGATATTATAGAATCGGATTTCAAAGAGCAATACGATGTGCAGATACTAAAAATATCCAACCTACAGATAACCTTCCTCTTCCACATGCCAAAATCAGTTCAGCTGTAGACATAACAAGTTCCTGGGGATGATTATACTATTACATATACAGTATTTATACTGGATGATGTTTAGGGATTATACGGATTACAGAACTGCTTATGGTTGACAGTATGGGACACCCTTCTGTCAGGCTAAATAACAGAACAATTAAATATCATTTCTTGTAGTGATAGTTAAACAATGGAAAGTGGTACCTAAGCCACTGGCTAGAATGGAAGCCTGAGTAAATGATGACCCATAGGAGCTTATTGCAAATACAAGGGCTAGAGTGTTTTTTGATAGCAACCATGTGTGCCTATGTATATCAGAGCCAGAGAGCCATAAGAGAGTGAGAAAAGTATAGGAGACCCTCACCATTCGTGGAGGATACATTCTCATATCCCATGCAAATGGTGAAATCCATGAATAAGGCACTGTGTTCATGAACACTCTCTGGGTTCATGAACGCAGTGTCCCCGATGGCTGGTAGCGGGGTGGGCATGGCTGCGTTTGTGACAGTGGAAGTGCAGTACTGGTGGGAGCATGGCACAGGTGGCAGGAGAGTGGCGGTGGTAGCAGGAGCCCATTGGTGGCAAGCACAAAGCTCCCAAGGAGCTAGTATTTGGGGAGCTCCAAGGAGCTCCTTTAAGTGTACTTAGGATATGGGTTCAGCATTCACGAATATTTGAAACCGTGAATGCTGAACCCATGACCAGCGAGGGTTTCCTGTAGTTTTAGCTAACTTGTCTTTTCCAAGCGACCAAGAGCACCAGTTTCACCAGGTACAGGAACTGAAATCCGAGGACTGTTTCATGAGGACTGTTTGTCATATGATCCACATCTCAGCAAGTGCACAGGATGTTTTTGGAATGACTAAGTTTTATAGTAAATATTGGCCTGTGTGAAGCGGCTAGTATTCGCTTCGGATTCAAATGATTCGAGGGACAGTGATTCTGCCACTGGGGACTGTCCAAATTATCAAAGATCTCCAAATCTTTTCCAAAGATTCAGAGAGCTTTGAATTGATTCAGACCTTTTAATTGGTCCCCTGATTCGATTCAGATTTGGAGTTCCGGCCACCGAATTGGGCTGAATCTCCTCCAAATCGAATCACCACCCGAAGCTTCGCACAGCCCTAGTGAATACCACTGTTAGTATGACCAGTGGTTGGCTTGTTTCCAGAAGTGGAAAATTATGAAATGAACAAGCAAGTACAGGAAAAGAAAAGAATGTATTTATGATTAGGATGTTGGAATGTTACCATGGAATGCTGTATTCTGTCCTTCAGCTAGACAGCTCTTATGTGATGCTGATCAAAGTATGTAAAACAAAATTTCTACAGGTGGCTGCAGTGTGTTTCTAGGTGAAGAACTGAAAATACTAGCTTTTGAATGTTCAGAAGTGCCACCTACTATCAGCTAGAACTCATGGCAATGAGAGTTGTTCTTTGAACGTAAAAAAAGTAGTTTGATGCCAAGTACAATAAAAAAATCAAATTAATTGACTCATTTGACACATTTGGTATTAATTTTTCTGCCTTAGTCCTCCACATATAAAACTATTATAGAGTAGGCATTTTGCAGATAAATTCTTAGAAATTTAATAGTATAGGTTGGAGCCGTGTTAATCTAAGAACGCAGGCAGACCAGGTTCTTTGAGTAAATCTGATATCTTTTATTAGACCAACTCAAATAGTTGGAAAAGTTCTTCCTTGCAAGCTTTAGGGTATAAATACCTGTCATCAGGCTGAAGAAGCATCTGCAGTTGGTCTGTGCTCTTCCTGGATGGAAAGCATTACATACATTTGAGTTGGTCCAATAAAAGATATCAGATTTACCCAAAGAACATTGTCTAGACATTTAGAATGAACTTGGATAGCACCATAGAAAACCCATGAGAAATGTATAATTCTTGCTGAATATAGGGCTTGGATGATATGCAGTGAAGAAGGATCCACATATTGAATAATGGGGATAAAAATAAATTAGTATTGGATGGCTACCCATTCAATGAGTGCCATGTATTCTGTGAATTGAAAGAAGCCAGTGATGCTAGGCAAAAAGTATAATATGTGATCATGAAATTAAAGACTAAATCATGATATATTCATACAAGTGGGTTGAACTTTTAAGCAGTTGGCTTTGCTACTCTAATCATTTTAATTTTTAACATATTTTCTGTGTGTCATATAATATAAAAAAGAAGGGAAGGGGGAGAGAGTGAGAGAATTACATGCTAGTTAAATTCAATTATGTTTGAACACATTACTTGCTTTTACCAAAGATATATTCCTTCTCTCAAGAGGAATATTCAGTAAATTCTTAACTCACTGGATGACAGCTAATGCTGTAGCAAGACAACTCCAAACTGATTTATAGTTAAGAAGATAAAGTGAGGCATCAGGATTCTTTGATGCAGTATAAATGTTTTATGTTTCTGTATTACTATTTTCAAAGATTGCTTTTCACAAATAAGAATGAAGTTTTCTTCTAAGGGATTCTATATAGCACTTTTTGTAGGATAACTTTTTTTTCTTTTTACTATGGCACACTTTATCGGGCATATTTTTTCTGGAATTATGTTATTAGAAAGAATTGTATATAACAAGATGACAGTGTGTAGTGAAAATATTACCTTTGTGTGGAAATATTCAAATATTGATGTAATGCATCTGAAAAACAGAAGCATATTAATATTAATTGTGTTACTTTGCACGTGCATATTTTTGCTGTCCACATATAGTCTAGAATTCTTTTACAGTCTTTGTTACAAAGATACAAAAATAAATTTCCTTAATCAGTTTATTACCCAATTTTCTTTTCTTCTCTTTGATTCAAAAAGAATTTAACTTGATTGTTTTCTAAAAGCCAAATTAAGTATGTTTAATTAAGTATGTTTTGCAGGACTGACAATATTCCATCTGGTTCTTAGATTTGGTAAAATAATTCTATAATTTTTATATTGTAATTTAGGAGAAAGTTCACACCTTTCCCCCTTGAGAACTGGCTGTATCCAGGTGAAGAAATACCAGGTTTGTGATTTCTTCCTTTATGGGCCCAAAATATCAGTTTCTCATCAAAAGTGTATGAAGGGAAGAAGGAAAAAAAGAATGAGGGGTTGAACATAATACTACAGAACATAATACAGGAGGGTGAAGGCTTTCCTTTGGTGGGTCCTTGGCCCCACCCAATGTTCTCTCATGCTTCCTCCTCCTGAACAGGCAACTACAGATAATATAGACACATTAAGGAACACAGGCTTAATCTTTCTAAAACATGGTGCAGCTGTACTCCAGGGAATTAGAAAACAGATCCAACTCTCATTCACTTTGTTATATTCAGTGGGAAAATGCCAAATTCTGTCTTTATACAGTCATACTAATATAGTATGGCTCATTATGAAAGCTTATGACTCTTCAATATTGACAGATTTTAGCTCAAGTTGTAGAGGCTCAAGATTTTACATGCAGAGATCGCCAATTCATTTTAGATAACTAATAATCCTCAGTCCATTTCTAGAGGGGGAAAAGAAATGGAGGCCTATCTAATCCAAATGGCCCATTTGGATAATCTGGTTAAGGCACATCAATTTCTATATTCAGTGGAACGCAACAGAACGATGCTGCTAGCATCACATTTACTTGCCTCTAGCCCAGGTCCTCACCAGCTGCTGGGTTGACTGGTCTGTGGCTTTAGAGAAGAGCTTGAAATATCACTGTAGCCAGGCCTTTTTACTACTGTATCACCATACTCTAGTTTGTATGTGCCAATTATGACACTATATTTTAAATTTCATTTTAAAATTCAAAAACAATAATAGATATGGGCATTGTTTGGCTTAAGGTTTTTTTTTTCTTATTTGGTAATACTTTTAGAGAAAAATAGAGCTTGTTCCTTGCATACAAATTGATGAATTAATTTTTGACATATTTAATTTATAGCAGTTCAGGTATAAAGGCACAGAATTTGAATGTCTCTTTCTTCCTTCTCTAGAATCTACATAAAGATTAATCTCCCAGCTAAGTAATGCTGAGTTATCAATCATTCATGCCTCTAAATGTCAAAGGGAAAGAACACACTATGCAATAAGATTAAACTGTTTTGTTGTAAAGAAAAGGTATTTTATCTCACAAAGAAAGGGGACAAAACCTAATAATTTTAATCATATTTATTTTTAAAATGCCAGGGGGGGAAATTTCCCCAAGACAATAAGTTCTGTGTTGTGTTGGAAAAAAAATATTTTTCTTATGAAAGACAGAAATACACTGCAACTGTATTCTCTGAGTTGGCCAAAGGAAAATCTAGTGCTGCTGCATAAAGGAAGATAAAAATAGGGGAACTGCTCAAAGGGATGGTCTTCGAACTCTTGCTGTGTGGTAACACAAGATGGAGCCCATGAGAGTAAAGCCAGAAGATGAACCATTGCAAGGACCTTCCCCTGCAACTGTGATGCATTAAAAAAGTTAAGAACATTTTGCACTCAGTTCTGCCTAGATAAGGCACTTTATATAGGGTTCAATATGAAAAACCGGTGTGTTCAGGAACTCCCAGTTCTTTGTTGCTAGGAGATGAGTTCACAGCTAAGTGGAATTTTTAACTATATTATGTATAGATCTGATATGAAAAGAATGAACCTAAAATGAGCATGTGACAACCAGAGAATATTCAGCTTTTCTACCTTTTTTGCATTTAACATAGGAAAAATTTCAACTTCTCTGACCTCTTCCTGGGCTGATTCTGACTAATGGGGATATATCGTCTTATAAGGAGCTGGGAGAGGGAATGTGCGTGTGTGGATAGAAGTCTCGGATTGTATCAAGGTGCCTAGAAGAGATGATAGCTTGGTTGACCATGATCAGCTACTTTCCTTTTTTCCAGAGTTAGAAGCCAATTTATCTTCCATTAGCCCAATACAATCCTTTATTTTTTTTCCTAAGTGAAATGCCCTAACAGTTTCTCCTCCTGAAACCTCAAGTAAGATATTCAAGAGACTCCTCCTGTCTCTCAAAAGGACAACCTGCTTGTGGGCATTTGCCTTGACAGTCATGTCATGGCCAAAAGTTCTTTCATTCAGGGGTTAGACGTGGGTCTAGCATGTAAAATATGTATCAGCATAAATCTTGCTCACAACTTGGAAATGTTTGAATAAGAGATTTTGTTTTGCAACTACCTTGGGCAAGGATACTTCATTTCCTTTTCAGGAGTGTGTAGTAATTTTGTTGTATCCCCATTTGCTTTCCAATATGGCGATTCCTTTTTATTTGCATCATGATGTTGATTTGCTTTTGTTTAGCTTGAATCCACAAACCAGGAATGATTAAAATGTTTTGATTTGGAGTGTAAAAGAAGCCTTGTATATCAACCATATTTACTCAAATATAAGAAAAAGATTTCCCCTTCCAATCAGCATGGGAGAAAAAGCCCCTCATTTATATTTGCATACAAGAAAACATCATTACATTAATTGTCTATCACTAAGCTTCTGCCAGAAGCAACATATTCTTATTAATAGAAACTAACTGTACAAAGTTGATTGAATGTAGCCATAGTGAGCATACCTGTAAAACACCTGTCCCATATTGGGCAAACATGCTGATGGGCGCCTACCACATAGGTTAGTGCAATACAGCACATCTGAATAAGATATAATGCCCATTTTGCTCAGTCCCCCTCAGAAGTAGATCTGGACCAGGAAGCACCACACCTCATCTGCATATATGTTTTTGGAGGATCCCAGGTTTCATGAAAAGCACACCCAGTTCCAGTCATGAATGGGGGCTAATTAGAATATGTATCCATTCTGAGGGTGTATCTGAAGTACACACACATACTGAGCAGTACTGGGCTGTGGGGTCACCATGGCTTGAAAAATTGTTGACTGTGCTGTGGCCCAAGCCCAGTAAACTACACGATAGATTATGAGCTTTTTTACTTTGGATTAATATCATGCTTAGTTTGTACTGTGTGCAAGTAAGTACAAAAGTCCTACTTAGAAATATGGTTATTGAGGTACCTGTGCTGAAAACTTGCAGCAGTTTGTGAAAAAGATAAAATGCATAAATTCTGAATGAACTAGGTCTATAGGTACCCATAATAGTTTGCCTATATGCAAATTACTACAGATATGTTTATTTCAAAGTCAGCATTTTTGGTTCCTTGCATTTCAAATTTGTCCTTCACTTCCCTATACTCAGGGAGGAAACAAAGCCTGAGTAGGGTCTGACAGTAAATGGGGAAAGGGGAAAAGTTGCAAGGGAAAAGTTGTGGGGGAAAAGAGGGTCCCCCCAGCCATTATTTTCCCATCTGTAGCAGTGGGAGGGGGAAATATTCAAGGCAGACTTCTGATAATTAGATTCTATACCAGAAAAATCATAGCACATTTATAAATTTTCCATATATAGAATCTAATTATTGGGGGGTCCTCTTCAATTTAGGGTCATCTTAGATTTGAGTAAATATGGCACTTAGGAGAACTAGTAGAGCTGGAAATGAGATAACTAATTGGCATTGGAAGACTTGCTTTGGCAGGAAAACCTCTAAATGTTCTGTGTCCTGTTGGCTTGTATTTAGTTGCTTTCACTTCCTACTGAATAATATAAACTCAGTCATGCTTTTTATCACAAACTGGTACTTTCCTTTAACACAAAGGATGTTCCTGTTTTGCCAAATTATGTACTTTATTGGTGTACATGCTAATGCCAACAAATGAAATCTCCTTACTTTTGATATTCTTACTCAATGGTAGGGGGGGTAAAAACGTCATTGGTTATTTGATGATTAGTATTTATGTCAATTATAACATGAGAACAAGAATTCGTTTATGCATAAGATACATGTTCATTATATAAGTCAAATATTCAAATTATGAGATAGAAGTTCATAAATACATCTTACAACCAAACTTAATGATCAGAAAATCCATGCGTCAGTGGTGACCTATTTAGGTATGCATTCCCTCATTTACATGTAGAGCTGTAACAAATAATGTAGAAATATGATTGCATGTGGTTGTGCGCTCATTTTTAAAATGCGAATACAATTTAGTTTAAATTCTTTAACAATATTGAATATCCTTCCAGGGTTATTTGCTTCAATAAATGTACCATAATCTATGATTGCAGATAAGGTTGCTGTATAGACAATGCAGTTTAGAAGACAATTAAACTGGTCAAGTATGAATAAGTCTAACTAATTAGCAAATGAATCATCTGATGACAAAATCATCAGAAAGCAGGTCTTAACCCTGATATTCTCCACTAAATCCAAATTACTTGAATATTATTATGATAATTAGCAAAAGGATTTTGCTGAATAGATTTCCTATAACTGCAAGCTGTTATGGTGATGGGGCAGCATTGCCTCAGTAATTCTCATTTCAGACATTCCAGAATTCTCTTGTTCAGCACAGCTAGTCAAAACATAAATTAAATGGAAATATCACATTATATCCAGGTAGAAATGCTACAAATGGCTTTGGATACGCATCATTCATTTCAGCTGCAATCATGGTTATGTATTGAAAACTTCACTCTTGAGTCACTGTGGTCAGATCTTGATCTCTTACCTGGGGATAAATCTAGGGTATTGCTAGTGAAGTCTCTGAGGTCACCCTAGACTTCCTGCTACAGGAATATGGCAAAAAGTGTTTGAATATAACTATAGACTTTAGGATTACTTCAGAATAAATCTTTGGAATAGCTTAGATATGTTGTGGAAAACATGCCATAACTTTTTTCTTAAACTTCCCTCCCTTACCAAATTCTACAGCGGTTGGATTATTGGCTACAGCACTGGTGAAAAGAGAGAGCAGAATGAGGGATTCAATAAAACTGTAATAGGACCATTGGTTCATGTGTACAGTTAATTCTAGATTTAATTCTAGTTGCTCAAACCTTCAGAGATGTCATTATGTAAAATAGAGACTGTCACTACAACCAGTAATGTCTAAAGGTCTAACAGGAACTCTTTAAGCATGGGCTACACATGCATATTAATGTGATACAATAATCTCTGGTGCTTATTGCACCAGAATGTATTGCTCCCAGGCACACATTTACACATGTGCCCAGGATTGCAGCATGTTGAGCTGGGTCAAAGCAGCCCCAGCTGGCAGACGGCCTGACAGAGTAGGTCAGGGATGCTCCCCGTGACTCAACATGCTGCAGAGTGGCTGGCTGGAGCCTGAGGGTGTAGCCCCTGTACTGAAGCACCCTCATCCCAGCCAGCTGGGGCAGCGTCTACACTTGCATGACTGGAGTTTTTTATTCTGCAGCAGGCTAGTACTTGTATTTACTTGTATTTACAAGTAATATCCTGCTACAGAGTGAATTAGTTCACCAGACTACCATGCGTAGACCCTGAGATGGTGCAGAGTCACTTGGAAGAAATGGATGCCTTTAAGTCGGCAGGCCCGGATGAGCTCTGTCCGAGGGTGCTGAACGCACTGGCTGACGTCATTGCAGAGCCGCTGGCAGGAATATTTGAACGCTCGTGGCGCACGGGCCAAGTCCCGGGGGGCTGGGAAAGGGCCAATGTGGGCCC
>NW_005842697.1:634677-637059 GCF_000455745.1 Alligator sinensis
ACTCTTTCCTGCCTATGCAGGGGGTTGGACTCGATGATCTATTGAGGTCCCTTCTGACCCTAACATCTATGAATCTATGAATCTATAGTTTACTCCAGCCTAATGGTTGCACGTGTAGATGCCCAATGTTTACTGCACAGCTAATTAGTCATCATTGCAATAAATGTCTTGTATAGACATGCCCCATAATGAGGAATAGATGATGGAGGAGGTTAAGGAAAGATGAAGGCAAATAAGTTCAGCAATGTAATAGGATGAGAGGCCAAATGTTAACTTTTGATGTCAGCATATTTTACAGATGCTATGGATGGTGAGGAAAAATGAGCGATATTCTAGTGCTCTTGGCCCAATCTGAATTCAATAGAAAAACTCCTTCTGCTTTCAAATATTTCACTTAATATTTTTTCTCTCTTCTAATAATATGCAGTTGGTGCTTTGCAGAGAATGGAGGATAAACAATTCCCGACATGCCCTAACATTACTGCTGTAGTTAAATAAAATTTCCTTGTACTATGAACATACTGTTTTTTGCTTCATTTTCTGGTTCTGTTATATGAGCTTAAAAGATTGATTTATTAGTTCCATTTAATGTCTTGCTATTCAAGTTTTGAACACTTTTAAATTGCTCACTGGTGTAATTGATGTGTTTTCTACCATTTAGTCTTTAAGAATGCATACAAATATTAATTGTACCTGGTCCACAATCACACTGCTTAAGCTGTGTGACTGTAAACCAGAAGCAGCATGTATAGGCATTTGCCAGTGCTGAGATATATGCTGGGAATGTGGTGTATGTAACTTGGGGTGGGAGAAGGGGAGGGGCAGCTGAGTTTGGGAGAAAGCTAATGGGATTGGTGAGGTTGGTGGATCCACATGGAGAGGTCATCCATCCAGAGATGGGCGATCAGGGGGCTAATAATAGCTCATTAGGGTCAGGGCAGGAGTCAAAAGAGCACAGCCCTAAGCCTGGGAGTAATGTCTGGGCTCTCCAGTCCTGGGGCTGAACTCCAATAATGTGTAGTCCTCCACTAGATCAGGTTAACTGGTTCTCAGTCTAATTTAGTTCACCTACCTAGGTGAACTACCTTAGATCAGGCCCATCATTTTGGGGAAGATTTAACCCCCCTGAATGTCTGCATAGATCTGCAGTGAGATTGACTTAATCCTAGTTAGGTATACACCCTTAGTCCAATGTAGATGATTTCACAAAAATATGCTCTAGTTCAATTACAAGACATCACAAAAATAGGAAGTTTTGCACCCTGGGTGGCAGAGATGGCTAGTAGGCCTTTGCGAAGCGGCTAGCATTTGCTTAGGATTCGGCTGATTCAATTCAGTGATTCAAATCACTGTCCCGAATCCATTTGGCTGAATCTTGTTAGACCCCAACTCCATGTGGTGTCCAATGACTAGGGAGATGACGATCCAATTGCCCATGGATCCAATTCCTCAGAGAGCAAGCAGGGAGCAAACACCAGCACACGTTTCTCACAATAGTTTTACTCAAAATGGAGACAGCTTCGGGCCAGGTCCCCAAAAAACTGAGGAACCACACTGAACATTCGTTTTTTTCCATATTTATGCACTCATTAATATTTACTCCACCTTGGTCCCTCCTTTGTTCCACCCATATTCCCTCCTATCTCAAGCTCCTCTTCTGTTTACTGTTTACTTCATTAACATGGAATTGCCTATGCATTTCATTCATTTTCATGACTTTTTGCTATCAGCGCATGCTCAAGACCATGAACTCAGCTTCTCCTGGTCAATTGTGGTTTCTTGCTGATTTCAGCACCATCTCCAAGGTCTTGCTTCTGCTTTGTCTCCTGATGATAGCTGGTGGGCTGCATCTTGTTCTCCTTAGACAATGAATCCTACACACTACCACTTTGTTAGGAAACAGCTTGCTTAAACATTTTGCAATGTTACTTTTAATATATCATTCTGCCTTGTAGTCAGCAGCTCTGCTGAGACACAGAGTAAAGCCTTTATTCAGCTGCAAATCCAGTGCATCCCAAGATCCAAATGCTGTCACCTTAACAAATCTGATTCAGTGCTTTGGCCACTAAGGAATCAGCCATATCTCCCAATCAAATAGGCCCCATCCCCCGCCCGCTCTCCCATCCCCATCAATCGCTGCCCCACCTGGCCCCAGCATCTGAGCTCTTTAAAATAAAAAGCCTCGCACTCACTGGATGCTGTCAGGAGGGCGGGGGCAATCTCTACTGCCCCACACTGTGTGGGGGGCTCTGCCATGAGCCCACATCCCCTGCCTACTCTCCCAGCCCCAGTGTCTCTGCTCTTTAACCAAAAAAAAAAGCCCTGCACTCACCAGATGCTGCCAGCGGGGGGGGGGGGGATCCCCCCTGCCCCCTGCTGTGT
>NW_005842697.1:637099-647015 GCF_000455745.1 Alligator sinensis
AGCTGTAGCCAATGAGTGTGGGACTTTTTTTTTTAAAGGACCAGAAGCTGGGGCTGGGAAGGGCAGCCATGGGGGAGCAGGACTGGGGGCTGGGAGAGCAGGCAGGGGTCAGGAGGCACTCAGGGGGGCTGGAGGAGTAGGTAGGGTATGGGGCCTGGCAGGGGTCCGGTCCCCCTATGGTCCCCTCCCCCTTCCTCCAGCTCCCCCTGCCTGCTACTTACTGGCATGGAGTCTGGGTCCAGCTCTCTGTGGTGGTGAGCAGGGACTGCCTGAATCTCTGTAGCTCCCTGAATCTTTTCTAAATTGGGCTAAATCTCCTCCTAATTGAATCAGCACCCAAAGCTTCACATAGCCCTAATGGCTAGGGTTGCAGCTGGGCTGGCACTGTCTGAAATTCATATGCCTCCCCTCAGTTTATGCCTGGGACTGGAGCCCCTCTCACCCACTTCTAGTTACACTACTGAATTATAGAGTGAAATTTTTCACATTGGTTATGCAGGAGGTCATATCAAATTAACATAATAGTCCTGCCTAGACATAAAATCTATAGACTCTAAAATATATGCATATTGATATAACTATTGCTTTACAGCATTCTTATGGCTATCTGTCTTTGGAAATGCACTGAATAGCTATTCTGGAGTAAATATTTTAGAATAACTCCTGAGTTATAGATACTCTTATTCCATAAATAATAAAAGTAACAGACTAACACAGGTCACCTTTTCAATTTAATAAGCAAATAATTAA
Organism: Alligator sinensis; assembly: GCF_000455745.1. Taxonomy (NCBI): domain Eukaryota; kingdom Metazoa; phylum Chordata; order Crocodylia; family Alligatoridae; genus Alligator; species Alligator sinensis. The sequence continues at coordinate 637,850 of NW_005842697.1, forward strand.
CTATGAGGATGGAACGTTTTGGTTTTTTAGTTCCATTAGGCACTAGATGCTATTGAAGCCAGGTGCTAATTTTAAGCAAGCTGAAGACTATGTTGAAGGCCTTTAAGAGAGGGTCTGTATTTTGCCCTAAGTGCTTCAAAGGTAGGTGTTTTTTAAGAGTTGCAGTAGCCTACAGTCTTCTTGGATTACAGTTCAGGAATAGCAATTTATTGACAGAAAGGCCAAGCATGGAATGTGTTAGAGATAACATCTTAAAATCAACTAGCAAATAGAAAATAAGGAAGCCTTGAAATTGAGTTAATATGACTAGCTTTTATATAGTAGTTTGGACACAAGTCACAGGGATTCTCAGATTATGTTGTACATTCCCCCTCCCCCCCCCCACTTGCAAACAAGTTTTGCATAGATGATGTGGGAAATGATTTCAAGAATATATCTACCCATTTTTAAACATGTTCAGGACAAATTTGTCAAGATGAAGCTCTGCTATAGTAACTGCTGTTATACTAGGGAGGAATTTGTCCCATTTCTTTTCCTGGTGGAACAGTGTTAATTACAGCACAGTGTATTCTTCAATAAAGCATCATCTAATATTTTGTTGCTGGTTTCACATGAGTGACATTAAGAAAAATATAACATCACCTGCAAGAATTATCATAAATTTGGGAGAAATAGCATAACTGGGTGTGTCTACATGAGATGTTTACTGCACAGCAGACTAATTAGCTTTGCAGTAAACATCTCAGCATCTACATGTGAGTGCTTATTAGGCTGGGGTAAACTAATTTACTCTGCAGTAGGATATCAATCAATTGGCACTTTTACTCTTGACAAAGCATGGTGTATGTGCCAGTGAGTTCTTTGGCTGCTGAGTCCAATGCATGAGTGACAGTCCCACTCACAGGTAGGGCACACCCATGTACTAGCAGTGCTCTGAATCCAAGCAGCAGGTGCTTTCCTCCTCTGACAACGGCCATCACAAAACTTGATCAAGTTCACTTCACAGCGCCTCATTCCATCTGCAAGCTAAGTCTGTCAACCAGAGTGGCATCCTGCCCTCTTTCCCCAATCATTCACAGAGATTCCAAAGTATGCTAAATCATCTTTGCAGGCACCCTAGAATCTGCAGAGGTCTGCTTTTCTTTCTAGACCCTTCACAAGCTTCAGAGTACAGCACATTCTTTGGGATCTTGTAATCTGGTATTTGCTTAACATGACCAATAAGGGTGTGTGAAGCGGGCCGTATTCAATTTGGATTCAGATTCAGCCCAAATTGGGGACAGTGATTCAATTTGTTGATTTGGATCACTGTTCCTGATTTGATTTGACTCAATCCAAATCTTGAAGATTCAATGCTGATTCGCAGAATCAGCAATTTTGCCACAGACGCAGCTTTAAATGTTTTTTCTACATACCTTGAGGTACCAGGCATGGCTCATGAATGCTGAGATGCTGGGGCAGATGGAGCATCTCAAAGGAGCATGGGGATCCTCCTTGTGCTCAGCAGTGAAACTGGAAGTGGACCGGAAGTGCTTCTGGTCCACTTCCAGGTCTGCTTCTGAGCATGCTGGGGAGCCCCCCGCATTCCTGTGGGACGCTCCATCCATCCCACCATTACAACATTCACAAGCTGCCTGGTACCTTGAGGTATGTAGAAAAAACATTTAAAGTTGTGTCTATGTCTGAATCTCTGAATCTTTCCGAGTCTCTCCGAATTGATTCGGAGGGTTCTGATTTGATTCAGAGAGATTAAAGGGTCTCCTGATTCGATTCGGATTCAGAGATTCAGCCACTGAACTGGGCTGAAGCTCCATCAAATCGAATCAGGGACCGAAGCTTCACACAGCCCTAATAACCAAGCCATCTGAGTCTTCTTACTAAACAACATTCCCATGAACATACCAGCATGATTTAGCACTTCTGCATTTGTTACCTTGTCTTGCCATCTTATTTGAAGAATTTTATGCAGGCATCTGATATGAAAGCTGTTTAGTCTTTTGATATGTTTGCATAGGTTGTCCATGTTTCTAAGCCATATAGAACAGTGGATAAAACATGTTTCATAAATACAGATTTTCACGTTAGTTGATGGTTTGTTATTGTTTCAAGCTCTGGCTTACAAAAAGACCAAAGTTCCTGGCTGCTTTGCTGATTCTAGTAATGAGTTCAGCATCAAGATCTACATTGCTGGTAAAAGTAGAGCCAAGGTAGAAAAATTGGTCAACAACATCCAGACGAGTACCATCTAGGGTGATAATCTGGAACTGGTTCTGAAGAGAATTGGTGCATGATAATAGTCTTCTTCATTGCTGGACCAAACATTTTGTTCAAATCAGAGAACTTAGTAATGAGATATTGTAGGGCATCAACATTGTGAACCATGGGGGCTTCATCATCTGCAAACAATACGTCCCTTATTATGATCTCCTTTACCTTTTGTCTTAGCTCTGAACCTTGCAATGTTAAAAAGTCCTTCAATCATGTCTAGTGCTGAGATGGACACCCTTTCAAATATCATGGAATACATGTTGAAGAGGGAATGAGAAGTAAATGTTAAACAATGTGGGAGCAAGTACACGGCCATGCTTCACTCCATGATGTTGATGTTGAATGAGTCAGACACTTGTTTTTCATACATTACAGTTGCCTTCATGTAAGGATTTCATAATGTTTAGCAGTATAGGTGTACAACCAAGCTTCTTCATAACTGTGTAAAGCCCTGACTGACTAACCATGGCAAAGGCTTTTGTTAAATCTGTAAAAGCCATGGACAGAGGGATATGCTTTTCTGCACTTTTCCTGCAGTTGTCTTACAGAGAAGACCATATCTATGGTGGTCCTTTCTGAACAGAAGCCACACTGGCTCTCAGGATAGATTATCACAACTAATGTTTGACATCTAGGGAAAAGAATGTGGCTTAAGATTTTTTGCATGATATTGAGAAGAGATATATATCTGTGGTTATTACAGTGACTTCTATCTCCTTTCCTTTTATAGAGTTGGATGAAACAAGTGTCCTTGAAATCTTGTGGAACAATTTCTTCCTTCCAACAGAGTAGCAGTACCTCATGCAATTTTTGCAGCAAGTCTTTGTTTGCACATTTGTAAATTCCATCAGGTAAACAGTCAGATACTGAAGCTTTGTTACTGGAAATCATTTTGATGCATTGTTCAAGGTCCTTTATTATAGGTTTGGCACCCAGCGAAGTCATAACTTCAAACCCAGGCAATTTGTCTAGCACATGTTGGTCTACTACAGACTCCCTGGAGTATATCATCCCATAGCGCTCAATCCGCCTCTCCAGTTGCTTCCCCTTATCAGTTATGATATTACCATCCAGGTCTTTCCGTGGAGCTGTCTTATTCTTCATCAGTCCAATGGACTTTCTAATACTCTCATACCTCTCTCTACTGTCACCTGCATCAGCTGCTGGTTGGATGCTGTCGCAGAGAACCAGCCAAAATTCTTAAGCACACCTCCTGGAAGTTGTTTGAACAGCCTTACAAGCTTCTCTTAGGTTGTTCAGTGAATCACTAGTAGGAGTAGATCTGTAGGTGATTAAGGTAATTCTTTTGTCTCAGTGAGAGGCAGCAGTACCTCTGGTCTACAAACCAGTCCATGTTTTTCTTACTACTTTTTCCAAAACTCCTGATTGCTGCATTGTACACACTTGTCTTTAGGACTTCCCATGCATTTGATGCAGCTTCATTCATTCTGGCTGACTTTACTACTACTTCAATGAAAAGCTGTTTCTTGACAGGCTCATTGATTTGGCACAAGTCAATATGAGGTTGTCTGGCAGGTTTATTGCAGTGGATCTTTTTAGCTTGAAATTACACTTTTCAGCAGGCAAGAAAATAGTCTGTGCTACAGTCTGTGCTTTGAAAGGATCATGTATGCAAGATATCTTTCAAGTGTGTACGTCTTGTCAGTACCAAGGCCATCTGATGCCAGTGCTTGGACCTCATGTGTCTCCATGATCTTTGGCTGATGTTACCAGCAAAGAAGGTGTTGGTCACTGATAAATCTTGACTGGCCCAGAGATAAAGAACTCTCTGACCATTATTGTTCATATGTCCAATGCCATGCCTACCCAGAATTCCAGGCCAGATCTTAGCATTGGACCTAACTCTTGCAACTTGTCTACAAGTATTAGGACAGGTTCCTTCCATGAATCCTGCCTATCAGATTTTCCAGCTGTTGATAGAAGCTGCCCTTCTCCTCATCACTAGCCTGTAGAGTTGGAGCATAGCATGATGAGGTTGATGAATCCCTTCTGTAGTCTAACTCAAAGTGTTATGGTATATATGGACACTGCAATCGGAGCTTCACACGGTGACATAAGCTATTTTTTGATGGCAAAACCTATACCACGCACTCTCCTTACTCCTTCGGGTTTGCCATGGCAGTAAATGGTGTAGTTCTTCTCCTTTATGAAGCCTGTATGTGAGAGCTGAGTTTCCAAAAGAGATACAATATCAATTCTGAAATATGTAAGTTCATTACCCAATATAGCCATCTTCCTCAGATCTGAATCCATATATTCCAACAAACAATTCTTTTTATAAAATTGGTTGAGCCAGATGTAAGTAGTGAGGCAAGGCTTGTTTTAACCCACCTTTCCTAAGGTCACCCTCATGTGAGGTAAGCAGGCCATCCCTAAACAGGGCTGCTTAGAAATCTTGATGGCTGCCTCAGGGTCCTTATGCCTCTGTCAGATCTCTACGACCATCTTGCCAAGGCCTTCACTGCATATGCACAGGCAGACTTATGGAGAAGCAGAGGCTCCCATAGACCTGTTGTTCCCGCTTTAGACCACTGATCCAAAATTAAAAGGCCAGAATGAGTCTAGACATTCAGTGACACAGAAGTTGTAGCTTTTGCAAGAGAACAACCCGAATAGAGCTGCTAACTGCCTGTCACTTCAGCATGAGTGTCTTTTCTGTCAGTTTTGAAGTCTGTTAGCCTTTCTTCAACCAAGAAGTGTCCACAAGGCAGTGGAGGATGCCATTTAATGTCATGCCACTAATGTACAAGTACTATCCTGCTGCAGAGTAAATTAGTAATTTAAAATAGTTGATCTTAAGTAAATTAATTGATCTTAAGATGTTATCTATAACACATTCCATGCTTGGCCTTACATACTTGGCCAACAAATGCAAGTACTATCCTGCTGTGGAGTAAAACATTCCATAGCAGCACACTTGTAGACATTGCCCCAGATGGATGGGGCATGAAAGTGCTTCAGTGCCCGGGCTGCTTGCCAGATAGCCCCGCACTGAAGCACCCTTGTGTCCCAGCCAGCCCCTCCACAGCATGTTGGTCTGAAGTGAGCAACCCCAGGCTGCTAGGCTGACCCCCCAGGCCTCCTGTCAGCTGGGACTGCTCTGACCCAGCTCAGCATGCTGTGGTCCCAGGCACATTTTCAAACAGTAATAAACTCTGGAGTTTATTGATCCAGAGTTTATTGCTCCTGGATGCATGTTCAAATGGTGCTCCCAGGAGCAATAAACTCTGGAATTTATTGCTTTGCATTAATTGTATGTGTAGACAAGTCCTGTGGGTAGTGTTTGCAGTAGCACATGATTAACTAACAGTCTTGAAATACAATATAAAGAGGTACAGCTTTAACAGTGATCAAGTAGTGGACCAGTAACAGTTGGGAGATGGCACAGAGAAGAAACATATTTTGTGATAACAATTAATTCCTCTTGGACAGAAGTAGAAGAAACTAATGCAAGTTAGGTTGCCCAATATGTGAACATAATCAATATAATATGAATTTTGGAACAAATAAGAAATCCTATTTGCATATATCAGTGGCAAAACAATACATTATTCTTACTCCTATTAGGACCACACGATCAATAATTGTGGAAAGAGTAATCTGGACTCTTCTTTGGGATATGTATTACAAACACATCTGTGAAGAATTTCTATTTATAAATCATTCCCTTTTTTCATCCCTTCATCTGAATGATGTAAAATATCAAACTCATTTGGCGCCCCCCTAGGCCAGATCTGGCCCATAGCACTCCTCACAGACTAGATTGAGACCTACCTCTGGCAGTGAGGTGAACAGTAAAAACCTGTAACAGCATGCAAAAAAAACCTGCCTTCATGTGCTGCAGACAGCCTGCAATGCAGAAAGAACCCAGCTAGAAGGACCCAGACCATGCACCCCAGCATGTTTTACAAGCTCCCTTGTATGCCTGGAAATAGGTGATAAGGGTCCAAGACACAGATCAGGGCTGATTGGTTGGTGCCCCAAGGAACCATGACTCTCATCACCAAAATATCCCATGCCTGTCACAGCTGTCAAGCTGTCAGACAGCAGACCCAGAGCTAGTCTTCTTTTTTTTTGAAGCTGGGGCTCTGGTGGAGGTGGCTACAGCTGCGATAGGGGCTGTAAGCACAGGCTTTGAAGTTCAGGGGGAGGAGGAGATTTTCTTCCCTGGCATTTAAGAGCCCTGGGTTTTGGCCTCAGACAGAACCCCAGCAGCAGAGCAGACAAAGACTCTCCTCCTGACCCTAGCCAGAGTCCCAGTGCTGCAGGGGGGATTCCCTCCCCCACCAGAGATTGCCAAGGGAAGTTGAGCACAATCAGTCAGGGCCATGTCTGACTGGCTGGCAGGCGCGCACCCCCTGCTGTCACCGCAGACCCACCCATGTGCCCAGCCTTAGGCTTCCAGAGCAGGTTGCCATGTCATGCCTTCCAGCCCAGGCAGTGGCAGCACAGGGGGAGGGCACTCTGCAGATGGAAGGATTGGGCCCTTCGGGACAATGGGGCAGGGGAGGGTGGGGGTGGGAACAGAGACTTCAGCCCCATTGGCTAGCTGAGCCAGGCAACAGGTAGCAGAAGGGAAACCCCCACTGTGCAGCCCACCCCAGCTATGCCGACTGCAGCTCTGGGGGCACTGGGGCTGGCATAGGGGGTACCATTTCCCCCCCACACACACACACACCTTCTTGCTGCTGAGAGGCAGTGGCTGATGGGGGTGGGAGGGCAGGACTGGGGCAAGCAGCCCTATTGGATAACCAGGCTGGGCAGTGGGCAGCAGGGGGGAAAGTCCCTGCCATGTGCCCCACCCCCAGCTGTGCAGAATCCAGCTATAGGGGGGTGATGGTAAGAGGCTCTGTTTTCCCTCCTTCCCCTGCCACCCTGCCTGGCTTAGCTGATAGGTGTAGTCAGGGCACAGTGCTGGGGAGCAGAGGCTTCGCTACCTCAGCCCTTTGATGGCTCAGGGGTGGGGCTAGCCTAGTGCCCGGCTGGAGCAAAAGAGCATGGGTCAAGGCTAGCTCACCTGCCCAGTGAGGTGGGGTTAGCAGGGGAGCCCAAAGGATCCTGAGATGCCAGGGGACTGTGACCTAAGTTGAATTGGGAGGGGCAAAAGTTCAATAGACCAGTCTAATTTAAACCAATTAAATCTGATCCTACCATGATCCAAGTTGATCTTAGACTGGTTTGTGCCATTTTTAAACCAGTCTGTGTGCACTGAACTTCTGTTCTGTTGCAGGTTTAGACCAGATTCCAATCACTTATACTGGTTTATGCGTAATGTCTACCCCTAGCCACAGTGTCTCAATCTGATTTGTTCTATATTGGTGATCTTTCTTTGGTCTATTTTTGACATTCTGAATTTTGTACAGCCAAAATTAGGCTTAACAAGTACAAGGTGCTCTTAATCTTGGAAAAAACTATAATTTATCCATAATTATGATAAGATTTGACTGAGTCCTGACAACTGACAAGAATTATTTGCAGCATTGTGCATACATTGTGTTGGAAAAAAAGTGTTTTCAGTTGAAATAGATTCTCCTGTATTATAAATGAGAACTGTACTACTAGTGTTTAAAGATAATAACTCTAATTAGAGATCATTTGAATTTTTAGTACTTATAATTTGAACGACGAAGTAATCCAAAAGAGCAAATTTTACATTTGTAAAGGTGATGTGTATGTGTGTTTCCCAAAAAAGAGATACTACTTTGCATTTCCTTTATTTAAGATCTGGATTAATTTTAATTTTCCAAGGGACCACATAAGAAAACCAGTGTAGCTTCGGGTACTTTAGAAGAAAGCACTTAAATATTTAAATTATGCCACAAAACTAAAATGTAAGACATAATATCCCTTTAAGAAAGCCCAAACTGAAGTTCTGTGGCATGTGTTTTATAAAGGGTCTGTCGAGATGATCATAATTATCACTTGTGAATCTAAAATTATTAATGTACGAACTGACTTTTCCCATTGGTAAGGGCTTGTGAGGAGGAATTTTACATGACCTTCTAACACCTTAGAAGTATTTTTTTCCAGTGTTCAGTCCTTCAGTAGCTGTGTGTATGCATGTGCAGGAGCATGTAAAAAATAAGGATACATCTTCATAACTAGTAGAAAAAAGATACATTTAGATCTAATTGAAGTAACTCAGACACTGTGAACTTGTGGTAATCATTCCTTAAAGGTTAGATTATTAAAAGGGTATTGTGTGAAAAATGTTCATTGTTAAGGCAATAGAACATGGCAAACCTTTAAGATGGGCTACTAGCTCAGCACAGCCCATCACAAGTTTCAGCTGCTATAATAAGACCAATTCTCATTATTCCAATTCCAGGGCTGATGGGAGTATTTCCAGTAAATTGGGTGTCCATCCTGAATAAGCCTGGGAAGAGAACTTTAAAAACAAACAAACAAAAGAAAATCTTTCCTCCTAGGTTTGTCTGTAAAATAGTTCACAGTAGGAGACCATATCTTGGCTTTGTCTGCCTCCCTTATAAATACAGTATCCATGGCAGCATAACTGAGATAGCCTTGGGGAAAGGAATCAAAGAGTTTCAATGTTTGTCATAATGCTCACTTTATTTTGTGGAGCCTCAAGGCTGGATCTTATGGATGAAGGAAGGTGTTACTTCTTCTCTGGCTCTGAACGATCACCAAAGGCATGACTATACCAACATGAAAACTCAAAGGACAACTGAATGCTCTAGAAGGGAAGGCTTCGGGGAAGTGTTGCTTTTACTTTTATTTTTATTATCCCAAAATTAGATGAGTTTTGATTTTGCTAGAAAGCTGCTAAAGGGGGGCATTGGAAGCAGTGACCACACTACCTTGTAGAGAAGGTAAGCACTTGTTACAGGAAATAAAAGAGAAATATTTTCGAGGG
>NW_005842697.1:647046-654129 GCF_000455745.1 Alligator sinensis
ACCTCTTTCCCACTACATAGTGCAGAAACATACATGGAACCTGGAAGAAGGAAGGCAGAGGCACCAGGAAAAAAAAATGGTTTGAATGCAGACAGCAGTTGCAACATTCATCATTCTCTCAGTAAAGAACTAGTTTAGTTTTAGAAACAGGGAGTCATCTCAAAGTATTACCCTGTTTGTATCAGAAAGTGGTACATATACAACATAGGACAAGCAACAAAAAAGCCACGTGCAAGCCTCACAAGTTTTCAGCAGCCTTCTTCACAGTGGTGGCATGAAACTGTCTGTATATTACGGGTGAAGAATGTGTCCACTGTCAAAAACTTTATGTAAGGAATATTTAACGTTAGTGGTTGTAGACTAACTGTGCCAGTGCTTCAGTAATTCCATCCCATTCAAAACCTCAGGTGAGCAAGACAGACAGGTTACTTGGGCCCAAAGAACAGGAATTTAATGCCAGTGTGGCCCAAACTTTTCAACAGATAGCTGACAGATATTTAGAGCCTGTATAGTTGAGGACTCAGTGTGACAATTGATGATGCTGGTGGCTGAGTGAGCATTGTAGACACTATGCACACTCTGTGAAAGATGTACTTTTTGCAGCATCTCTGCAAACAAATGCTGTCACCATTGAAACCATTTCTCTTATCTAAAAACTGGATTAAAAAGAAAAAACCCTGCACGACTAGAACTCTGCCACAAACCATTTTAATTAAATGGTAATCTTCTTATTTTTAATCTAATTTTGATACAGACTCCTACTTCATTTCTAATTATTTTAAGTGGGCATTTTCCTCTGATTTCTCTCTTTTTCTATGTTCTTATTGACCTTATTCCCTCAGTATTCAATTTTTCTCATAAATGTTACATTGCTGTAAAAGTGTTCCAACTGGCTTAATTGGTGTCCAGTATAATGCAATAAAATTTAGCTTTCAATTAGTCACCAGGGTCACACACTGTCCTCTTGAGTGTGCAGAATAAAAATTCAATACTTTAATCTCTTTATTAAAAGCTTCTCTTGGGTTACAGAAGCAGATTAAAAATTATGCTATCAAAGGTACTGAGTCTGCCAAATAGGCTTTTGTAACTCTAAAGGGCTGGGAATATTTTCAACCTGTTAGGGAATAAAATGAAAGGGAAAATGTAGCATCATTAGAAAGCTGCATGATCTGGCATCATTGCATATTGAAATAATCAGCATTTGTTCTTTTAGAAAGGTCCCTTTGTATATCAGATCAGCTTTCTCTGTTATGTTGTGTGTTGTTTTTTTTTAAAAAAACCCACTGCTGTAAGAGTTGTTTGTTCCACTCACATCTGGTCCCTCAAGCAGATATTCATTAGGCATATGTTTTCAGTAAGAAAAAAAGGACAAATGCTGAAGCATTTGTTATCTAACATCAAAATACCTGACTGTCATGTTAGTGTGCTCTTGATCGGTGCTGGTACTGCATATGCAAAGGATGATTCTAGTTAAAAGAAAAAGCATAATAGTTCTAGAGCTTGGCAGATTATTCAGTCAAATTTCCAACGTTTTTCCTTTCACAGCATGTTCACAGAAGCTTTTCCATCTTAAGAATATGTTCACTTATACTATGGCAAGCTTACAAATTTTTTTTGGCATGTACACATGTGTATACATATACAGCAAATTTGTCTTCCTGCTGGGTGACTGGCCAGTTTTTTCCTGGATCCAGAGGTGTGTCTCTGAGTATATTTCTAAGTCTTGCACTAATGCTGCAAGTTGGTCCAGGTTCTGGGTACTTGATGAGGCTGGAGAGTCAAAGGCAGCCTAATGTGATGCTAGCTGCATCGCTCCTTATGGCTCCTCTAGGCAGAGGCAGAACTTTCAGTTGGATCCTTGAAAGTAGAGCATGGTGGGGTGGGATAGAGGGGCATAGGGCTTGAAAAGTAATGAGTATAATCTACTTATACAGTAGAACCTAGACTTTTCATGCAGAGGGAGTTCACAATCTGCCTAATTTGCAGCAGTTTGCCAAATTCAAGATGAGCTGCTCAGCTCTTTGCTGTGGCTTTTTACTGCAAAAGGTGTCACTTCTCCTCTCAGTGGTCACTTCTCCTCTCAGAAATCATCAATGCTCCCATGCAACAGATCAGTAACACAGCACCATTTGAAATAAAAGACCCAGGAAACAGTTGGAACATCTCAGTGATCTGCACATCTCTGCTGTAGCTACATATACCCCTGGCAGTTTGCAAACCCTCAGGTTTGGTGGGGGTTGCATGCGGCTTAGGAACCTAACCCTGTCAAGTATCTGAGTTCTATTGTATATATTTCTCCTTTCTTTCCTGAAGGGGGTATTAATTTTTTATTATCATAATCTCCCAAAATCATGAAACATAATAACTCTTTCATTGAGAGCGGTGGTTAGGGTATGATATTTTACTACACTGAATAATACATGCACCAGTAATTTTTGTAATTTAAAGGAAAAACATGATTCAGCAGCAGCACAACTTAGTTTTGTGCTGAAAAAATGTTTCCTGGAATAAATTTTTGCTATTAACTCGAATACTCTAAAAACTTCAATTTTGATCTTAAAATATTGAAATAGTCTAAATTTGCGTCTATTAGCTTTTGGAGTCATTATCTGATAGCATTGATTAGGATGTAAAGAAAAGTATAAGAGTAACAACAATGTCTTCTTTGGAAATGAAGGATAAAACCCTGTGTGAGGGTGAGGATGCTGGTTAACAGTGTTCATCTTCATAGGCTCAATGGAATAACCTGCTATCACCAGATGTCTCACAGTGGGGTGGTGCATTACAAGAAACAGCTCTTGCTGACCCTTCTAGCAGGATCACATAGCACTGTGTTTCTTTTTACAAGAAGTACTTGCGACAGCTCTTGGCAGCAAATGCACTATGTGGCCTTGCCCCCCTTGCAGATAACTAAAACATATGCTGCCTTGTGTGGTAGGAAGATATAGGTGCTGGTATGTTCTCATGTGTTATGGCAAGTTGCCATTATATCTGCTGTTCTATTTCCATATTGCTTGTGCCTATTTTTCTGTCTGTATGTTCTTTTTTCTCCTTTTAGTCTAGGTATTACAGTAGAGTTAACCATTGTAGTAAAATTTCTCCCTCAGGCCCCCTCTACGTTATAGGTATTGTGCAATTACCTGGAGCCCAGCTGCACATGCAAAGTAGCTATCACACAATACAATCTTCAACCAGCTATAAAGTTAGACCTCATAAATGTGTACTAATTTTATAGCTGGCTGCTATCCAGCTTTAATTTGCACATGTAGCAGGGTCTTCCCTGTGCCTGGAAGCCCTGTCAGCTGTGGGCTCCCAGCTGTGAGAATGTACCTTGCCCAGTGAAAAATCCCCAAGCCCTAGGGATTGAGGAAGCTGTGAGCCCCAGTGTCCTTGGGTTTCATGCACCCATGGACCCTGGGGATTCTGGCAGCCACAATCCCTAGGGTGGAGTGGGGAAAACCCCATGGACCACAGGGATCACAGCTGCTGTGATCCCTAGGGCTCTGGGCTGTGGGAAATCCCTGGGGCTGGAGGATTACTGTGATCCTCTGTCCTGAGGAGTTTCCTGCACCCCTGAGGTGGGGGCATTGCCTCTGCAGTGATCTTCTGGGTACAGGGGTATACCTGAATCCCCAGGTGGGAGGAATGCCTCTCTGGAGATCCTCTGACCCTGGGGGTTTCCTGCACTTCCAGGGTGGGGAGATGACCACGGTGGTGATTCTCTAGCCCAAGGGGACCCTGGGGTGCCCCCATGGCTGGGAGACCCTCAACTGGGGTATATCAGGTCCCAGCCACAGAAGCTTCATTGTTGCCATTGCAGGGGGAGCCTGAGATCAGGATCCCCCTTCACCAGAAATAAGATGTGATGGGATCTAATGTGTGATTGTGTGAATTGTACATTAGATCCCATCATGCCTTTACCTGCATGCATAGAGGGCACATCTGTTCTCAAAGGAATTGCATCTCTATGTATGTGGCAGTCTGGTTTGGTCAGGTCTGGAGAATTTGGGAAAAGAAAGTTGCAAAGTGTGTCATGAACTAATTTATTGCTTTGCATAAAGTACAGCAGGGTTCCCAAGCACCAGGTTTTTAAATCAATCAAAAAAGTATAACATTATCATTGTTTGGCTCTACAGGGAGTGATGATCAAGGATTTTGGTTACATAGATAATAGGGATGAGCCATAGGGAGTTAGAAGTAAACCATCCTAGATAAAAAAAGAAAAACAATCTAATCTGATATAGTCATATATTACAGTTACTGCAGTTTGTAACATAATAGATGCTAAAAGTTAAAATAAGGGCATTAAAAATGCTACACATATGTAGCTCAGGAAGAGGTGGAAGAAGCTAGAATGGCTCACTTTTCAGTTAAGTTTATTGATTTGATAAGATATCTACAGCATGAGTGACAACTTCTTTGGCTTTTTCATACCAGTCTCATTAATATCTCAGTAATAATCAAGTTGCAGCAAGGGATGGTTAGGTTGGATATTAGGAAAAACTTTCTCACTAGGAGGATGGTGAAGTACTGGAATAGGTTACTTAGAGAGGTGGTGGAATCTCTGTCCTTGGAGGTTTTTAAGGCAAGGCTCAACAAAGCCCTGGCTGAAATGATCTACTTGGGGATGATCCTGCTTTGAGCAGGGGGTTGGACTAGATAATCTCCTGAGGTCACTTCTAAGCCTAATTTTCTATGAGTCTATGATTCTAATATGGTGTCCCAGAACAGATGTCCCAAAATATAATGGTGAGGGTAGTGGATGTGTAGCCTCAACACACAACACTTCTATAAAACATGGGATAATCACAGACGATACTGTTTGTGCTTCAGTCTTGAAGGATCATCTCATGGAGACAATATGAGGAAAGACAAGATCTAACCAGGTGAAGAAAAAACAGATGGCAAATACTGTTGTTATCTTGAATCATGAATAATAAGTTACTTTGCTGTAGAAATGAAGCATAGATGGTGCTTTTGTTTGAAGAAAAGGTGGCGGGGGGCGAGGGAAACAGTGGTTCCTTTAGTGGAGGGTGAAATATTTGGTGTCTGTAGCCAGACAGGAGAGAAAACAATGGCATTGGGAAACATCTATAGAAGACGTGGGGCAATGGATCACATAAGTGAAATTGTATAATAGAGCATGAGTAGAATATTTCAAATCTTACTGACCTATTCATAAATCCCCTGTCCATGAACTGAAATTTGACGACCCTTAATCCAAAATGAGAAACAAAATAGGTCCAGTAAGCTTCTTAATGGTTGGATATGACTGGAAACATTTACTACAGGATATGTGTGTGTGTGTGTGTGTGTGTGTGTGTGTGTGTGTGTGTGTGTAACCCATTACACAGAGAAATAAGTTTTTTAAATTGGTGATGCCTTTGTTTTGAGAATGGCCTCCCCCACCCCCCCCGCCGCAACTCCAATCTCACTCAAAGCATTCTAGCCTATGTCCCTTTTTCCATATACTTTCCTTATTCTCCACAGTAATAGTTTGAAAGCCATAGGATCATCTGCCTCTCTTTGGACCTTTGTTTGGTCCTCTAACCCCTGCTACTTAGAGAATAAGACAACAATTTGGTGTAGGCAGCTGAGATAGAGATAGCTGCAGGAGAATAAGCAGCCAGGGGAAGCTAAAGATAGAGGCTATGGGACTGCAACGTAGCTACCTGGGAACCAGTTGCAAGAGAAAAGGACAATAGGGCAGAGCTTCAGACAAGTAGGAAGTCAGACTACAACAGATGAAGGCAGGCTTCTGACAAAGTTGAGGGTCCCTGCCAGCAACTGGTCAGGGGAGCACCTGACTGGAAGAAGAGAAGCTAAAGTGATATAAACCTGGATTTCTGAGGCAGAGTGGTCAGACTGGTTCTAACCTCAGGAAGGAGAGGGGAGGTCCTATCAGCCTAAGTTGGGAGACAGGAGAAACTGCAAGCCAGGGAAGGGAGAGTACCATCTGAGTGGGGATGAGGGCCTAACAGAGATATGGAGAGTAGACCCAAAGGTGGGTTTGAGTTTGGGTGAGACTGGGGAGCCTGTGTTTGTGTTCTGTTCGACTAGAGATTTTGGGTTGTGTCTATGAGGGTGGTTTGGAGGCCACAAAGAGTGCCTGAGGGGTACTCTATGCATAGGGCCCTACAGAGGCCGAGGACCAGTGGGCTGAGACCAAAGGCAGCAGCTTTGCAAGAGTCAGGGACCTGGAGGACTGGGTGAGTGGAGGTAAAGACAGGGAAGAGATGGCCCAGTACAGGAAAAAGAGCAAGATCTGTGAGGCATGAGCATAGCTATGGGGGTAGCGGAGGCGATAATTAATACCCCTATGATGATTAGTACCCTGAAGCATAAATAAAAGCTGTAGGGCCACAACTGAGAGAAAGACAGGGATTAGGAATAATAATTGAGGCCAATCAAAGAAGAGCCCTAGGGTCCAACTCTGATTCTCTAAGAGCAGCTTCCCAAATATACACAAGATATCTAAAGAAGTGTGGCAGGAAAGAAAGAGGCAATAGCCCTGGGAGACCAGAGTAGGCACAGTGGAATCAGTTTGGCTGCCACCTTCTTAGACAGGTCCCATTGCATTCACCAATTGCAGCCTCAGTGTGATATCCCTGCCACAGTCCATTGCTGCTGACTGCTTTAATTGTGCTTTTGAGTGGCTCATATGCCCTTTCTCTCTTGTACTTGTTCTCTCTGCATGAATGCAGAATGTTACAGGTTTGTCTCCTGAAACTGATATGTACCACGCAGCTGGCTCAATTTAAGGGACCAGCTGAAAAGTGAAAAAAGGCAATACTTAAAAGTGAAGAGACATAGCTGGGAATTCAAAGGACGTGTATCCTTGCCTTTAAAATTCTAAAGGACTAAAAGGTTGAGCTGAAATTTGAGTTTTGATGTTTTGAGACTCCTCCAGCAAGTCATATTTAATTCAGATAAGGCACTTTTCTGAAGTTGCAGTCTTCTTGAGAATGTGTCCCTCTCTGTCTCTGTCTTTCTGTGTATAGATTCATAGATTCATAGATGTTAGGGTCAGAAGGGACCTCAATAGATCATCGAGTCCGACCCCCTGCATAGGCAGGAAAGAGT
>NW_005842697.1:654182-655164 GCF_000455745.1 Alligator sinensis
CCCCAGGGTAGGGGAGAGCACCACCTCCCTTGGGAGCCCGTTCCAGACCTTGGCCACTCGAACTGTGAAGAAGTTCTTCCTAATGTCCAGTCTAAATCTGCTCTCTGCTAGCTTGTGGCCATTATTTCTTGTATATAAAGATATAGATAGATTAACTGAAAAAAATAGCGTTTTGGGCTTTGAAGGAAACCTCAAAATGTGGACCAAATGTAACAGATACCAAAATGTCTCAATATCTCAAACCCGCCCCATTCATTGTGGTGATGTGTTCCAACATTATTATCATTAACTATTCCTTTTCTTATAGGAAAGGGGATGAGGAGTCCCAGGTAATAATATGCCATGAGAACAACTAATTTTAATACAACCAGCAGATGACATTTAGGGAATGACACAATATATTTTCCCTTCCCAATCAAGTAGGAGCAAAACCCAAGGAGTCCATCAGATTTCATGGATATATTCAAGTCCTGCTTGGCCACAGCCACATTTAAGGAGCTCACTGGGGTTTAGAGAATTGTGAGGTCATATTTTTATCATCTACGCAATCTCTTATAAGTGTCTCATTTTGGTGACTCATGTCTTGTGTAGACTAAGTTGTGAAAAGCATTACTCCATCCTTTTGCACACATTTGTTCCATACCAATCTTAATTCATTGTGATAATCAGCACAATGATAAATACCTTTAAAAATAAAATGTTTTAAAAGTACAGAAACAAGCCATCCAAAAAGCTGTTATGGATTTTCAATGATGCTTGCAAACTCTTCTGTGAATCTTGCACAAAGCTGATGATGCTTATGTACATCCTTATTTACAATACTTTTGTGCGCACAGAAACAATTCTTTCTTGTATGGATTTTTCTAAGGCAGTGACTTTATTCATTGAAATCTGAGTCACTGATTTCAAAGTAAGAAGTATATATTTCTTTGCCAGCCTGAATGCAAAACAAGTAGAGATTTTCCTTTTAAGAACATTAACT
>NW_005842697.1:655174-665800 GCF_000455745.1 Alligator sinensis
CAAAAACAATTTCATGTTTTTTGACTTTGTCATCCCAGCTACTATAACTCAGTTCTTTCAGGACCTTTCTTGAAAACCTAAATCCTTTTCTGAGGGTCTGATGTGTCTTGTGCACCAAGTAGTAATGAAGTGGTTAATGCAAGCAGGAAACAAGATACGCTAAAAGGAGTTGGCTGGAGTTTCTATAAAGATTGCTATCTCAAAAGGGAGAGGACAGTCTGAGAAGGACGGTACTGAGACTGCACCCTTATATATAAGGCAGGAGCAAAACTGGTTGAGTTCCGATCCCATTTAGCTATGTTGCTCTGAAATTTCTTTGACTGTGTTGGTGTTAGTTGATTAATTCCCATCACTCTTCTAGGGCATCAGAAACATTTCATGTGTCCAAACCTGAAAGAGTTATTAGGGAGGGTTGGGGGAGAAAGTAGTTTGTACAATACACACAATGAAAAAAGGGTATTCTGATGCATCACTGGCACCAGAGGAAAGAAATGGAGAGACTTTTAAATGCAGAGAAGCATCTCATTCACAAGGACTTTAAAAAAGGTGATTAGCTGCCAGTTATGCCTTTCTAAATACTCTCTGTTTCTCCTCTCATATATGCCTAACTCAAACTGGAAGTCATTTGGGTATTGGGTGTCTTTATTTGTCTTTATTTGAAAAAATCTACCAAGAAGACAAAATTAAGGATAACCCTGGCTTAAAAAGTAACCTTACAATGAACATAATTTAGGATGACAATGTTTTTCCTCTCCCCACCAATGAAAGCAAAGGCACTATTGACTTCCCCATACTTCTTTTTCTTTTCTTCACCAGCCTCATCTTGTTTGTATATTTCATTATTTTATACACTCTTAACTGTTTTAATAACAAATAAACTATACTATATTGCCCTGAATATTTTGACTACATATGGTGTAGTAATAAAATCTCTGAAGATTCCTTTCTCTCTCCCTCTCTCTCTCTCTCTCTTTTTCTTTAAAAAGAAAATCCACAACTAGGCTAAATGATCTTATTCCATGTACCAGCTGCAAAGAAGGCTAACGGCATACTAGGCTGCATCAGGAGGAATGTTGCCAGCAGATCAAGGGAAGTGATGATCCCCTGCTATTCAGCACTGGCGAGGCCACGCCTGGAGTTGGAGTACTGTATCCAGTTTTGGGCCCCCAACTACACAAAGGATGTGGACATGTTGGAGAGAGTCCAGCAGAGGGCAACAAAAATGATTTGGGGGCTGGGGCACGTGACTTCTGAGGAGAGGCTGAGGGAAATGTGTTTATTTAGTCTAGAGAAGAGAAGACTGAGAGGGGCTTTAATAGCAGCCCTCAACTACCTGAAAGGAGATTACAAACAGGATTGATCTGGAGTGTTTTCAGTGGTGGTGGATGACAGAACAAGGAGCAATAATCTCAAGTCGTAGCAAGAAAAGTTTAGGTTGGATAATATGAAAGTATTTTCCACCAGGAAGGTAGTGAAACACTGGAACAGGTTACCCAGAAATTTTGTGGAATCTTTATCCTTGGAGGTTTTTAAGACCCATCTAGACAAAGCCTTGGGTGGGATGATCTAGTTGGGGATGATCCTTGTTTGAGCTGGGGGTTGGACTAGATGACCTCCTAAGACCCTTTCCAACCCTAATTTTATATGAAACTATGATTCACCTTTATAGATTATAATCTTTTTGGATAGTAAGTGTTGTCTTTTTGTTCTGTATTTGTACTGAGACTAAAAGGGTTTCTAGGTGAAGCAGAAATGTAAATTAAAAATAATACATGACTTCAGTGAAGCTATACTGATTTATGCCAAATAATACCTCTGGAGTGCATGTTTTTCAAGATAAAAAGCAACAGGAAAGAGTTTGTCAGAAAAGAGAAGGAAAAAATATCCTGACAACATGCCAGTTTTGTCTTCCATAACTGAAATGATTAACCAAGACAATAATAAAGGAAATCTAATAATTGATGTATTTTACATGCTTACAATGGACACTCAATCATTGATTGATATGCTGGCTAAGATGCAGGTCAAGCTGCAGGGTTATAGCATAAATAAAAAAAGCTGTTGTAACAGGTGACCCTGTTCTTGGGACAGAAAGACCCCAGTGGAGCCTTTACCTGTGGCAAATCCATCATGCCACATCTGTATCTGATGGCAGAGATCCTGGAAGCTAAAAATGCTGCTGTGGGAGCCACCGTTAACTGGTCCTTCAGGCTGGAAGGACCTGTAAAAGACCAGCTCCAGTGAGCATTTGTGCCCTCAGAGAGGGGACACAGGAACAGCAAGTAAACTGCACTGGATCTGCATGGAGGTGCAGAAACCTTGAAAGACTGGAGAAGGAGTGCCAGCAGTGTGGAGAAGTTGTGAGGAACAACATCAGATAGACACCTTTGGTGACTGCTCTGAGGGAGACCCCGGACCTGGGGAAGAGTGATAGGGAGGCAAAGGCAGAGGATCGCAGGTAGAAGCTCTGTGGGAGTGTACAAGCAAGTAAAGGCTTTTACAAATAGAGCCTTAGTAGAGGAGGCTCTATAGTGGGACTTGAGGGGCCAAACATAAGAAGCTGGAGGAGTATTGAGAAGGGGAATAAGCCCGCTGAAGAGAAAAGCTGGGTGAAAGTCCCTGTACTCAACAAGGAAGCTATTTGGATCACCTGGATGCAGGTCAGGTATGGACAGGGTATAAGGGGTGGTGGAACCTTGTAGTGGAGACCAGAGCACCAAATGTCCATTGTCACATGAGTCGCTGGAGCCCTCCTCCCCAACTTGCATTCTTTTTTCTCCCATCAAGGCATGGCAGGAAAGTGAGAGGGGGGAAAACACTGAGTAAAGTGGCCGGTGCTGAGAAGGCACTGGCTTACAGCTGCTTATAAGCTCCTTTTCTTTTCAGATTTTAAAACCACATGAATTCCATATTGGTGTTAAGATAAACCTATCCTATATTCCTCATGTATAAAATCATGTAAGTATCACTGTCTTATTTTCCGTGATAAGAAGCTGTGAAAGTGCTTTGTTATTTTGTTATGTGTCCTACAGAGCCATCACCTGCAGATTATAAATGTACTGCTGTGATTTGGATCAATTCAGAGAATGCAAATATCCTGGGTCATCTTGCATAATTTTTCTGGCCCCCTTCTTCCCTTGGTAAGAAAGAAACACTATCTGTAAAAAAATATACATAAAAAAGACACCTTATTTTTCATTAGTATTTGCATAAGTGCTGCAAACTCTTGATAGGATGAATGCTAGTCTAAAAATTTTACATCTGAAGGTTTTGGTGTGACAGCTTTTAGTGGAATATTCTCTGAGAAATACTATTTGGTGTTCATGTCAAATCCTTTCCAAAACCCCTGATGCTATTTTTTTACTGAACCTATGCAGATTGTTTTAATCACACCCAGAACATTATTGTATCTATTTATAAGCAATTAAGTATTATTCATTGTTGATTATAACACTTCCCTCAAATCCCATTACATTCCCGACAAGCTTTTCAAAATGATAAAAGAAACAGAGACCAAAAAACATTCTAATTATAGAAAAAAGTGATAGGACTTGTGGTGGGAGAGCAATGAAAAAAACTCTTTAGGAGTTATGCCAGATAAAACTACTGAAGCCCTTGGAGTCAACTTCATGCTGTTTATTATCTTCTTTACTTTCACAACACCGAAATCTGACATTTGGCTTCCCTTGCTATGGATCTGTACACATGAATGCAGTGAACTGAGAATGGAAAGATCCTGGGCAAATCTGACAGCAGATTGTTGACAGATGTTTGATCTTGACAGATAAAGGGAAACACAAGTTCCAACAAAAATTGCTAGAGCACTTTACAGTCATAAAGATGAAGCCAGTGGAGGGCTTACCTAGGTATGCATTCAGACCCCCAACTACATGCGTTCCCAAGAGCCTGACTTTCTCTTCTGCAGTGGTTGAAATTTCTTATTTTACCTCACTCTTGATTTTGGTTCTACCTCCTTACTTGCAAGCATGCCTTAGGCATCACACTTTCCTATTTGCAACTCACAAAAAGGTCTGTTTTTGTTTTTTAAACCTTACTCTCAAGAGTCGGTAGGGCTTAACTTTAAAACTTCTCCCCAAAATACATAATTCCTTCTCTACTCAATCACCTATTTGCATCTGCTTGCACCTTAAGCCTTTAGTAGCTGGTGACATGTTCTCTCAGTTCTCTCAACTCTCACACCAACATCTATGGACACAATCTGGTCCACAGAGAGAAACATTGGTATTTTTCATGCACAATACAGTGTTACTATCATCAGTTCATGCAGGCAAACCTGTGTGCATGGAGAGATAACAAAGACTCTATATCTCTTGTGGGCTGATTTCACTCAGCCATCATCCACCAACTTGTTAGATTGTAGTCCCTTCTTTATAGTACCAGCTAGCCCAAACAAACAAGCAAAACTGTCAAATCTTCAAAAATAAGGTAGAGCTGTGTAGAAATGGTCTTGTCAACAGAAACTATAAATGTATTGTAGGAATGCTCCGCTAGTACAAAATGTAAAGTGCTTTGCTCTATTTCTGTCTCTAGATGGCATAGAACATATCATGTAACAAGATAATGCTAGAAGCATCTGCTTCTAAAACATTAAGGCTGTGTATATAATAAAATGATGCTTATGACAATTTAAGCAAGGTTATACTAAATATCCTCCACAATACCTTTTCCTATTTTCTGGCATAGGATTTTACCATTTTTATATGCAACACCATATACTTGAAACACACAAAAATATATAGTAATATATTTTATTCTTGTTACATCTAGCCTGGAAAATTTTTCTAAGGAAAAATGGGAAGTCACAAAAGGTAATCAAGAAGAAAATTAACATGACTACCAGTTTAACCTGTTTGAAGCATCTGTAGACATATGACCAATGCTTGTTTTGTCTCTTGAACTTTAGAATTCACTGTTGCACCTCTTTGTCATGTGAACACTTGAAAAATCCAGTGACAACCACCCACCCATTATTAGTCATTACAAGACTACTTTAATATATAAAATAAATGCCCTCTCATCTCCAAGGCTTCCTTTTGAGCTACAAAGTGTTAAAAACAAGGATTTCTAATCTTCAATTAATTTGCACAGACAAAATAAAAAAGAAAATCCTTCCAGCCCATTATCTCCTAAAATCACTTGCTCCATGAGTCTTATAGTTATTGCAGCACAACTTAAGTTGTCATGATGTATTTTGATGAAGATAAGTTACTTCACCTTTTAAATGAGAAGAAATAAATCATGATGTCTGAATACATTTTCTCCTAAAGATAAAGTATTTTATGTAAGGTTTTCCCCCTCTAAAGTTAAATATTTAGAGACAGAAATAGTTCTTTAATAAATTAGATGCCATTAGCAGTGATACATTATATGGCAGGGACTATTTTTCCTCGTCATGTAAAATCTTACCTTGGATGTGGAGCGTACTATTTTTCCCTGTCATGTAAAATCTTACCTTGGATGTGGAGCTTCAAATCAAAGAGTGGTCAGTTATGGTGGGTGGGATTATCACACAGACTACAGTGCAGCGTTCACTTCCTTCTACTTTGTAATAAGCTTGCACTGAGACCTGCTTGAATATTGACTCTTTCCGTTTAAGTCTCATAGACTGAATCAGAAAACAGAAAGAGTGGAGGCAGACTTGCACTGAGCTACTCCTGAAGAAACAGAAAATAGTATGAGGTAAAGGTTTATGTTGTGTTGCTTTACAGGGTTTTTAGGTTACAAAGCAATGACAGTGTTCTGATACCATTCAACTAAATTATTCTTTCTCATGTACAGGGCTCTTATATTTTGTAATAACAACTTTAAAAGATCACAATAAACTTGAAATTAAGATTAAAAAAAAAGTTAAATGCTATGTTAAGTAAACTTGTTCTTAAATCTACTGCCAGTTTTTGTACCTTTTCCTAGTTTATAACATCTTTTCCATTGCTTTTTGAAAGATCTACACAAAGAAAAAAGGACACAGATTGAGACAACAGTTAAACTAGTGGTATACACGTAAACAAAGAAAATACACTGGAAAATGTAGAGATTCACACCACAATTGGTCATTTTCATTCATATTTATTGTATGTGCTACCTTTAACAATAGTGTATAAAAATTATTCATGGACAAGGATTCTCTCTTTCTGTTTGTTTGTTTGTTTGTCTTGTACTATACATATTGTTTTACATGATACCAATTACATCAGCAGGTGATTCTTATGAAGTCTGGGGAGAAGAACAGCTATTTCTCTTATGCTAACATAATTATGTTTATATCATACAATTATATCAAGAGAGTAACCACTAAATAACCAAAGGATGATACAATACTCCTCCCAAATTACACCAACATAACATCAACACTTGAATGGGCTTAGTGAGAATGGAAGTTTATTATAGACACTGCTAACTTTAACATAACTAAGACATTTTCTTTGCACAAGGGAAGCTGGCAATTATGAAGCAACTGACAACCTCTAATTTTGTGTGTGCGCGCTCTCACCAATATTCCTTCTTACAAAATGAATACTAGCTTCTTGTTGAGACAATAGACAGCCTGCCTACTAGTATATATGTTTTGATTTTTATGTGCTGAATAGTGTTACAAAGAAGACACTGTGGGATCCTTTCTTTTTTGGAAAACAAATCTGGAAAAATTCTTAAAGGTAAAAATGGTAATTAGCTACTCACTTTCCATTGAAAGGCAATAGAAGCTTTTGTCTAACTGCTTTATGTGTTTTTGAAGATCTATTGCTAGAAAGGCACCATCCTAGAGCTCTGGCAGCCATTACTGCTCTTTCAATGGAATAATAACACAGGTTTACAACAGCGTCTCCCTCTAGCAATCTAATTCAGTAACAAAGCAGCACACTACTGATGTTGTGTCTCAATACTCTCACCATCCTTAAGAAACAACAACAGAAAACTCTGGCAAGTCTTGCATCTTGTCTCAAAAGGCAACTGGTACAAGGAGGTATAGACCAGAGGGCAGTGGAGTGGACTGAGCACTGATTCTGAGGATACCCTTGTGGAGAATTTTCCACCAGTAATACCTTCACTATTCTATCAGGATGGTTTATGCATGTCAATTCTACTTGCTTGATAGTTTGTTAATTGACCATCAGGAAAAAACCTCACTTAGGATTATCATGAAGAGTTTTCTGCTTATGTACATGTGATTCAGCCCTTTGCATACTAGTGCAGGTACAGTACATGGGATATAAATGATACTGACTTTTATGGGCCAGATTATCAATGTAACAATAGTTTAAAATGTACACATGGTAGCAAATATCACATTAACTTTATACTTGGATAGGACCATGAGTATGTACATGTCATAATTACTTTAGTAATGTACAGAGAGAAAATGCCTTAATTCTTCTTTCCATTTACCTCCACCCCCATCACTCTTCCTCTCTGGTTTTGTCTCTTTTGCCAGCAATTTTGATCTAAATTGAATACTGAATAATGGAGTTTCTTTCCTTGAACTCTGTCCTATAAGATATGTCCTCACTTCAGTTTTCCTTATCAATGATGTTACTCTTAAGCCACCAACCTGAGATGAACACTGTCTTACAATAGGCCTACCATTAATAATAAACTTGCTGGCTGCATTCTGACATTATGCCATGCACATCATCTGCTACTCTTCTCAGTCAAAGGCAGAGCATTTATGGTTTGCTAAGTATTCAGTTAAGCTGTTTCAGAAAATAACAATCAATTTGCTAGTGGATAATCCCTCTTTTCCTGTTTTCTTTGTTTCTGTTCCACTAAAGTCTGAAAACTTTTCCAGTCCCCTTATAATGTACTGAACTGTACTGTGTGCATCTGCATCACTTTTTAGAGGGTATTGTATCTCCTCATTTAGACATTCTGATACTAATATGTACTTAACACTCACAGATCTTCCTTCTGGAACAACTGAAGTCATCTTTTTGTCTTGCTTCCCAGAAATTTTAACTCTTAAGTAAGCATGCTTACATAATTTCGTCTTGCTCCACAAGGGATTTGAGTGCTGTGATACTCAGAAAAGCAAAGTGTGGGCCTTGTTACACATTAATTTTAGGTAGTTCCTGTAGCTTTTAACCCCTGCATTGCCCACATAGTAACACCTGAAACTAGTTTTTAAGCACACTTTAGGAGGCTTAAAGTTCTACCACTCTAGAGCAGGTTTGTCTCTGACCTGTGTTACCCAGCATCTGTTCCATTAGTGTGTAGCCACTCCCCACAGATGAGCTGCACCCCTCCAGCATCCCAGGATGCAGTGTCCCCTTCCCTGCCCTCCTGTTTTCTGTGGACAAACTTTCCACCCCCTGAACTCTACTGCCCAGGAGGCAGATCTGACACCAAGCCAACTCCCCCTCCCCCACCAGACATGTGACCTTCCCAATCCCAGGGGTGCAATCCCATACAAACAGCCAACAGAGCAAATGCCAGATAGCCAGGTTGCAGGCCACAGATGGTTCCAGAAGTGGAATCTAAGGAGGTGGCAGGGTGGGGTAAACAGGGCAGGGGTCCGGATTGGGGCCCCATGAGCTGGGGCTTCCTTTCCAGGTCAGGGGCAGTAGCTCTCCCAAAAGTACTCTCCCTCACCGCTCCCACCTCTGCGCCAGTCCAAGAAATACAGCCAGCACCCTGATCATAACCCAATCCCAAATCCCAAATCCCAGTTTATTAAAATATGAGAACTTCTTTCATTTACTTCCTCTTTGTATTTATCTATTTATTTTATTATTACTTCTTAGTTTATCCTCAAGTAGCTGGCTGACTTGACTTCACTTTAGTTCACCACCTTTCCACACCCCCATTTCCTTTCCATAGGAGTTTAATTGCCCACCCCCATCACATTAACTTTCTGCCTCCAGCTTAATGTTCCTGCCTACCCGCACCAAGAGCAGAGATAGAAGCCTTGTCCTGGCTCATCAGCCCTGTAGTGGGAAGCTGTGTCCCTAATCAGGGCCCTGCCCATCAGCCCTCTAGTGGCAAGGTCGGTCACAGTCAGAGAAGGCTTTTAGCCTTCAGGCATCACTGCTCCAAACTTGAGCTAGCACTAGCACTGATCAACATTTGAACAGCTTGAAGTGCAATGTGTAACAAAGCCTTCTGACTTTTAAACTCTTGATGTCCACAGAGGAATCCACAACCCTAAATGAACCATTTAGGGTTCTTATACACATGACTATTTTTGCCCATTCTTGTGTTCCAGTGACACTACTGTTTGCATGTATGAGTTTTCCTGATGCTTTTAAAAGTATTTCTGGCACACTAAAGTAAAACTCATCTGGACGTAGTTTTATTTGCGTTGCCACAAAATGTTGTGTCCATGGTTTCATTATGTGTAAACAGAGACTTGTAATGTGTAAACAAAGACTTGTAATAAGCCTCTTTGTCCACCAGATGGCGATGCAACTTTTTTGTCAATCACCACTTTGTCGAGCAGATGTTGCTTCGAATTGCAGTTATTAATGGATGAGGTTAGCTGCCCTGTTTGGATAACTGGGTGTAATGTGTTTCTTTGGACATCAGGTGTTGCACACCAGATGCTGCAGTCCACCCAGCCCAACATGAATCAATGTTCATTCTCCTGTATGAACACCCATGCCCCCACGACTCATGCCCTGGCCGGGGTGACAATGGCGCTGTCCCTGACTGAACACAGCCTGTAGCTGCTGCTTTTTTTTTTCTTGTGCTGGCAGCTGAACCATTCACGATTGCACAAGGTCACCCCACAGTCAGACCCATGGCAGCCGGCAGCCGTTAATGAGAATGTCATAGTTACCACATAATCTGCCCCAGGTTCAGTCCAGGAATTAATCACTTGTGTGATTGTGTCTGTGGGCAAGGAAGGAGTCCCCCAGGGGACACTTGCCTGCCTGTACACAAATGCCAGGAGCTTGGGGAATAAGCAAGAGGAGCTCATCCTCCTGCTCAACGCAAATAATTATGATGTCATAGGGATAACGGAGATCTGGTGGGACTCCACCCATGACTGGACCACAGGTATAGATGGCTATACCCTGTACAGGAGGGATCGTGTAGAGAAAAGGGGCAGGGGTGTAACTCTCTATGTTAAGGAAAGCTACACGTCCCTGCAAGCCGATATTGGCGATCAGGGTGGATGACTGGAAACCCTCTGGGTTAAAATCCGTGGGGAACACGGCACAGGGGACACAATGGTGAGAGTCTATTACAGACCTCCCACCCAAAGTCCTGAGCTTGACCAGGAGTTTGCCCAGGAACTGGCTGAGGCAGCATGCTCCAGGACCATGGTTGTCATGGGTGACTTCAATTACCCGGACATCTCGTGGGAGGATCGCTCAGCAAAATCCGAGCGGTCGCAAAGCCTCCTCTCATGCGTGGATGACCTCTACCTGACTCAAGAAGTCTATGGGCCAATGAGAGGCAAGGTGCTGCTCGACCTGGTACTGGCTACTGGGGATGACCTAGTCGGCGACCTAGTGATAGATGGGAAGCTGGGTGACAGCGACCACGAGCTGATCACCTTCACCATCCGCCGAAAAGCTGGCAAGTCAGTCAGCAACACGGAAGTCCTTGACTTCAGGAAAGCCGACTTTGACAAGCTCAGGAGGCTTGTCAGTGAGGCCCTAAGAGACC
>NW_005842697.1:667299-673123 GCF_000455745.1 Alligator sinensis
TTGACCACAAGATGAACATGAGCCTGCAATGCGATGCTGCAGCTAGTAAAGCGACCAAAACGCTGGCTTGCATCCATAGATGCTTCTCAAGCAAATCCCGGGACGTCATTCTCCCCTTGTACTCGGCCTTGGTGAGGCCGCAGCTGGAGTACTGCGTCCAGTTTTGGGCTCCACAATTCAAAAAGGATGTGGAGAAGCTTGAGAGAGTCCAGAGAAGAGTCACGTGCATGATCAGAGGTCAGGGAAGAGAGCCACGCGCATGATCAGAGGTCAGGGAAGCAGACCCTACGATGACAGGCTGAGAGCCCTGGGGCTCTTTAGCCTGGAAAAGCGCAGGCTCAGGGGTGATCTGATGGCCACCTACAAGTTTATCAGGGGTGACCACCAGTATCTGGGGGAACGTTTGTTCACCAGAGCGCCCCAAGGGATGACGACTAGGTCGAATGGTCATAAACTACTACAAGACCGTTTCAGGCTAGACATAAGGAAGAATTTCTTTACTGTCCGAGCCCCCAAGGTCTGGAACAGCCTGCCACCGGAGGTGGTTCAAGCACCTTCATTGAACACCTTCAAGATGAAACTGGATGCTTATCTTGCTGGGACCCAGCTGACTTCCTGCCCCTGGGGCAGGGTGCTGGACTCGATGATCTTCCGAGGTCCCTTCCAGCCCTAATGTCTATGAAATCTATGAAATCTGTGTCTACAGGGGAGTACCGTGAACTGCTTTGATTTGCCTTTCAGTCAGACAGAGCAAATGGAACACAGCTTGTCATAGCAATAAGTGCATGCAGTCCATAGCTGTCTTCCTGTGCTGGCTGCCGCAGCATTTGTGGTTGCACAAGGTCACCATCCCTACCCCAGTCAGACTCATGGCAGCAGGTGAGGTTATCTTATAGCAACTGGCACCTGCCCGCTCCTGGCACTGAGTGCAGCCAGCCCATAGCTGCCATGGTCCCTTGCACTGCCATGCCAGTCACAATTGCACAGCCTCATCCCATCATGCTGGCCCTAACTTGTGACCTAGGCTTGTGAAAAGTGGTTTGTAAATTCAAACAAGCACTGAACCTCGCTAACCTCATTACCAGAAGCCAACTTCCTGCAGCCCAAAATACACCAAATGGATCCAGGCCATGCCATGACCCCAGCTAGGGGTCTGTCCAATCTCCTTTTAAATACCTCCAAGGAAGGGGACAGCACCACCTCCCTTGGAAGCTTATTCCAAATTTTGGCAAATCCTCATTGTAAAGAATTTTTTCCTGATGTCCAATCTGAATTTGCTCTCTTCCAATTTGCGACCATTATTTCTAGTTGGCCAGACAGGCGCCCTGGTAAAAATTGTATCCCCTATTTCTTGCTGCCCCCCTGATAAGTTTGTAGGCAGCCACAAAATCACCTCTCAGCCTCCTCTTGTGGAGGCTGAAGAGGTTCAGGTCTCCCAATTGGTCCACATAGTTTTTTTTTTTCTGTAGGCCTTTAACTAGATGAGTGGCTACCCTCTGAACCCTCTCCAGGCCATCCAAATCCCTCCTGAAGTGCAGTGCCCAAAACTGGATGCAGTACTCCAGCTGTAGCCTGATCAATGCTGCCCAGAGGGGAAGTATCACCTCCCTAGACCTGTTTGTGATGCACCTACTTATGCAGGAAAGGGTGCAGTTAGCTTTACTTATTACCTCATCACACTGGTGACTCATGTGCATTTTGTACTTGTCTTACAATGAACTACTGGGTTCAGGAGATTCCCCACACTTGAACAAAGGACGTACTCACGATTGTTCTCACTCTTGCAAAGCTTTATTTAAGGATACTCACAGAGGCAGGCAATAAGACAGAGCAGAGAGGGTGATCACTTCACATTGGCTGTAGGCAGGAGCTGCTACCCCGTATAGTTCCCCTGGCCCCGGAGTGTCTTGATCCCGGGGATGCGGTAGCCTGTGCCGGGCTCTGCACAAGTCAGGATTCTCATCAGAGTTTGAGGAACTCCCGTAACTTAAGAATGTACAATTTATATAGTCTGGAGTAAATAACGTTATCTCGAACTAGGGATTTGGTTATCTCAAGTTAAAAATTTAGGGATGAGTTGTGATCTAACACACCTGGTGTTTACCACATTCCACTGTATTACAACATTCTACTATCTAGGTTCATGGTTCAGTCACTCTCACAAGCAAAACGCTACGTGCTATGGAGTCAGCATACAAAACTCTTGCTATGAGCATTAAGCAAAGCCCTTACTATTACAGTACTCGACTATGACTTTGAGATCCCTTTTTGCAGTTGTGTTACTTAGAATGGTACCTCCCAGGCTATAGGAGTGTTGATGATTCTTCCTCCGCAGGTGCAACACATGGCACTCATCCTTGTTAAATAGCATCCTATTCTGTTTGGCCCATTCCCCCAACCTGTCCAAATCAGCCTGGATTCGCTCCCTGCCATCTAGTTTGTATACCTTCCACTATAGTTTGTCTTTGTCAGCAGACTTGGACAGGGTGCTTTCTACTCCCTTGTCCAACTCGCTAACAAAGATATTGAATAGTACCAATCCCAGGACAGAGCCTTGGGGGACTCTGCTGCCTACATTTCTCTAGGTAAAAACTGACCCATCCACCACCACTCTGGGTGCATCCCATAAGACAATTTTCTACCCACCAGACTGTGTAATAATGTACATTGCAACTGTTTAGTTTATTTATAAGAATTGGGTGTCACACTGTGTCAAAGGCCTTTTTAAAATCTAAGTAAATAACATCTACCTCTATTCCTTCATCCAAGCATTTTGTGACCCAGTCATAAAATGAAACTAGGTTAGTCAGGCAGGATATGCCTGCTATGAACCCATGCTGATTGCCCCTTAGCATCATTTTACCCACTGGTCCCCCACAAATGTGATCCTTAACAATTTTATCAAAGGTCTTGCCAAGGATAGAGTTGAGACTAACCAACCTATAGTCACCTGGTTCCTTCTTCCTTCCCTTCTTGAAAACAGGGAACATGTTGGCCCTTTTCCAATCCTCCAGGACCTGTCCTGAGCACCACGAGTGCTCAAATAGTTGTGCCAGCGGCTCCAGTATGACTCCAGCTAATTTCCTAAGTACCCTAGGATGAAGATCATCAGGACCTGTTGACTTAAATACATTCAACCCCTCCAGGTGCCCCCTTACTAGGTCAGCATGAACAGTTGGTTGGTTGGTATCTATACTGGGCTTACCTAAGGTCCCAATGTGATGCATACTTGTATTTGTGTCCAGGAACACGGATGCAAAGAAATAATTTAGAAGCTCTGCTTTGGCCATCCTGTCTGTTACCAGTTGCCCTAGTTCATCCTGAAGGAGCTCTAAGTTACCCCGCACCTTCTTTTTGCTTCCTATGTACTTAAAGAATGACTTTTTGTTATCCTTAACTTTTGCTGCCAGCCTAAGCTCCATTTCTGATTTGGCTTTCCTCACTGTTTCCATACAAGCTCGAGCCAAGCAGGTATATTCCTCCTTGGTGGCAGCCCCCTGCTTCCACAGCCTGTAGGCCTCTTTTTTTTCCCTCCAGGCTGTCCTGGATTTCCCTGCTCAACCAAGAGGGGTTCTTTGCTTTTTTGCCCCCTTTTATGTGTACTGGGATGGTCCTTTTCTGTGCCTGCAGGATTAGTCCCCTGAGAAACGCCCACCCTTCATGGACTCCCATCTCTCCAAGGCTTTTACCAGTCAGTCCCTCCCTAACTAATCTCCTAAGTTTGTTGAAGTTGGCCTTCCTGAAGTCTACCACTTCCACCCTACTAGTTATCTTCCCCACCTTCTTCCAGATAGTGAACCCTATCAATGGATGGTCACTATCCCCTAGGTTACCTTGCACCTTCAGATCCCCCACCAAGTCATCCCCTGTGGCCAGTACCAAGTCTAGTAAGGCATTTCCCCTAGTGGGAACACGTACCTGCTGTGATAGGTGAAAGTTCTGTAAGGAGGTTAGAAACTTTTGTGAATGGGCAGACCTGGCTGCCTGTTTCTCACAGCAGATGTCTAGGAAGTTAAAGTCACCCATGATGACCAGGTCCTTTGAGCACACTGCCTCTGAGAGCTGTCTCGAGAACTCTAGGTCTAACTCGTTCTCCTAGTGTGGGGGTCTGTAGTAGACCCCCACTACCAAGTCCCTTTCACCCCGACCCACCCTGTAACCTGACCCATAGTACCTGGCCCTGGCAGTGGCCCTCATTCACAACCCACAGTAGCCTGCCCCCCACTGCTCCCATGTGCTATGCTGTTGCCACTTGAGGATTTACTGTTTTTTCCAGTAATACAAGTTAAACTACCTTTCCTGCTTTTTCAAGCAACTATTTAGTTGGCAGTGGTGACAACAAACTAGGAACAAAGCCTGGGGCCCTGGCCTGATGATCCCCCTGAAGGCCGCTCACATTGAAAGGAAACTGACAGAAAATTGTATTTTACATAATTAACCTTCATGATGTATTCACTCTAACTTACATAAATAACAATCTCACCATTTCAGAATGTTCAAGGTAACCATTAGCAAGAAGCAGTACTCTTCAGCTTTGTAAACCTTAGGCAATATGTAACATCTTTCATTACAGGACCGTTTTTACAAGACAGAAGTAACCATAGGCATTTTTGCATAACTCAACAAAAAGGGGATGACCAATAATTAGCAATACTCAGCTACTTTCACTGCACATAAGCAATTCTATGTTTCTGCTTTTCTACATTTGTGAGCTGGACTGCCCTTCTCTCTCCCTTTCTCGTGAATGCCTCCTCTCATAATGCCTCATTAGCCAGCCAACACTCAGCCACAGACTCAACATGCCTGTCTTGCTATCTCTCACAACCACACTGCTCAGGTATTGATGGCACTGACAATCCTATGTGTTTGGGAGTTGTTCTCAGGTTTCATACATGATTTGCATTTTTTTGGCAGTGACGGTGGAGTATCAAACAGAGCTGAGAACAGGAAGGAAGGAAAGTTGGGGATTATTCTGTACATTGAGAATCAGATGACTGCATAAGAAGCCTTCTGGAAAAAACACCAAGAAGGGCCTGCCTGCCTGCCTGCCCTAGTTGTTGGATTCCAGGCCCTTTCTGCAATTCCCCACATCTGTCAGTTAGCTGTGATTTGAATTAACATACCGCGCCCCCCCCCCACACGTCTCATGACAGTTGACTATAATCCCCCAACCTGCCCCCTCACATCATAGCCTATCCTAAGCTTAGGTGTCAGTTTAGATGCCAGATGTCCGTTCCATACCAGTTGTGGAGGATGGTGCCTCTGGTCACTCCTCTTCTGTGGTCTCTTCAGGGGTCAGTTCTACTGAAATGATGCTGTCTCCCTAGCTTGAGGCAGCAGGACTAACAGTCAGACCTGTGGTTGGCAATTTCTCAGGAGAGGATGACCTCTCATTTATTTACTTGGTGTTCAAGTATCTCTATAAATGGTTGGAAGTACCAATAATGAGGCACCTTATGCGTGGGTGTGCCAGTCTGATGAGCTTTTCTAGTGCATGTTGGAAAGCAACTCTTATGCTCTTGAACTTTGCCCTTCACTCAACCACTGTCTTGTGCAAGTCTCCTGGAAACATCCAAGTAGATAAAGTAGATATGCAAGCTATTAGTCAGGCTCTTGCTGATGCTGAACTAGCTTAACACCTCAAGGTCCTCCAGCACCAGCACCAGCACCAAGCTCTTAGTTTCTTCATGGGACCACATAGTCCTAGTCTTACATGCCCTGGCTGACAGTCTTCTTTCCCTGATCTGGTGTTTTCTCTCCTCAGCCTCAGACATCTTGGATCAATAAGGGGTACCCACGCCTGGGCCCCTGTGCCCCCAATTTA
>NW_005842697.1:673154-694766 GCF_000455745.1 Alligator sinensis
TCAGCAGGTCAGGAACATTCACCGCCCCAACCCTTGTTATGGTGCAAAGAGTTTGTACATCAGACATGCTGGTGCCATCCTGCAATGTTTGTTTCTTTTGTCTGTACTTTTCTGCCAAAAGGATGCTTAAACTGTGTGTAGGTAAAACATGAGCCCTGTACTTTGGCCTGGTCATACAAATATACTTTGACTAAACACATTTACATTGATTTGGTCATACAGAGCCTTCGTTCTGTGCAAATACCAGGGATGGGGCAGGCATGATCACGCTTGGTGGTGGGGGAGAATGGGGATTGGGCAGGGTTTCCTGGCACTGGGGTCTAAGTCAATGGGTCATAGTGTCTGGGGCACTGAGGTTGTAAAGGTTTTTATAATCAGATCGACTCCCCAGAACCCAGATCTAAGGAAAGACAGAGGACTACAATAGTTGCTGACTATTTTTTATATGTGAAATGTTGCAAATATTCACAAAGGGCTCCTGTCTCTTGGCTTTCCAGAGCCAACATCTGTATGAAGAGGAAAGTACAGCTATGGGTACAGAACACCTCAAGGTTATACATGCATGGTGTATATAGAAATTATGTTTAACTAAGAAAATATATAAAACTGTCTAGGTGGACTGTTCTGTCCAAACAGTACCATTTGCCAATGTTTTCAAGACTGGGCCTTTCCTTGTCAATGCAGAATATTACCTAACCACTTCACATTTCAAAGAGGGCAATTATCACCTACTCAGGCTGAGCTCCCTCTTCTTGTTCTGTGCTACAATGTGTGTGGGACAACAGTCTAAGCTGTCATACTTCTGGCTGCCTCCTGGACAGAGCCAAGCCAAATGGAGCTACTTTGCACTTTCCAGAGGCTGCTATGGCTTGTGCTGCCTCACCCAAAGCCTTCACATCATGCTCTCTCTAGAATGTCACTGTTTGTGGCAGTATTCCGGTGTGTGCTCTGCTCCAGTGTGAGCTGGAGTCTGAGGTTCAGATGGATGTCTTGATCGGACATCTTGATCTTGCTCCGGCACTGTGTTCAATCCTGGTTGTGCCCTTGCACCTTCATTTCTTTCGCTATGTCAATATACACTGGCTTATTCCTCCTACTTTCCAGCTGCTAAATGATCTTTTCCTCCAGCCAAACGTCTATCAAGTCCTTCAGTTCTTCCTGGGTCCACTTGGGGCCACGGTTGATAGATGACTCAGCCTCCTGCTCTACTTCCTGCATACTGGACTTGCTTTTCTGAGCCATCAGATAATTTTTTCTCAATGAACGACTGATTAATTTCTGGGAAATGGCGGGGGGGGGCAGAATTGAAATACCAGGTTAAGGGGGGACAGCAGAATGCAAGAGTCTGCAATGCTCAGCCAGCAGTACAATTGTAGCATGGGTATTAAATGAAGCCTCATTCCAAAACCAGGTGGGGGTTGAGTATGGACATTTTTTTGTGAGAGGACTTGATGGTTTGATGCCTGCCTAAGATCTTGAGGTGTTAATGGTAGCTTTTGAGACATAACTCTGTCCATCAGATGGGTATAAATATTACAAATAAGTATATATAAGTATAAAAGCCATGTTAAGAGAAAGTTAAGTACCTAGTCGAATAGTCAGAAGTCAAAGATGACGGGACTACTGTTGTATAACTTTAACTCTTGTCTTTCTGTTCAGGTGCTATGAATAATAGACAGTTGTGAATTACATGGTAACAATTCTGTTATTTCTCAAATGGAACAATATTCTTTGTCAACCATCTTTGATGTACACATGCCGTCATGGATATATCAGAAACAGAGAAATTGCATTGGTTTCTATAGAGGTTTAGAATTAAGTGCTATCACATTTTTACTTTAAATTATATCAGTGGTATTTGACTACTATGATTTACTATGAGTTTACAATACTTATTGAAGACCAGCACATATGTGCTTTACAGTATGGGTAAGATTAATAGAACCACTCATCTGAGTTGAAAAAAAAACACCAAAAAATTTAGCTGGTCCCAAAGGGGTCAAAAAGATGCATTTTCCATCACATCCTGAATTAGTTGAGTAAATGCAACATTTCCATCTTCCTTAGTGTACAATGGTGTACAAATTCAGAGATAGGGTTCATGTTTTTAAACACTGCTTACAGTTCAAAAGCATCCAGTATGCCTATGGGTTTGAATACATGATGCTGAATACTAGTTACCTGAAAATGTGTTGAATTTACTCTAGTGAAGACACTTGTTTTGCTTTTGAATATAAATTATAAAAAGGCTGTAAAATTTTCCATGAAAATTGATCCTTCATGTTCATCATGTTTCAAAAAGGCGGAACCCTGGTTTTTAATTAGTTTTGCATTTTAAGGCTATTTCTCAAAACTATGTTTGAAACTGTAGGATGTTGTCTACAGACACAAGAACACTTTATAATGAAAAATGAGGGAATAATTTTTTTTATTAGAATAGAGAAGAGATCAGTTCAAATCCAAATATGTATATTTTTATGTACATTTTTCGGTATTTTTGAGTGGGGTAATGAAATAGGGGGAGAGGCATATGAAGCTGTAATACTGCTCATTCACATATACTATCTGTCACTTGAAGAACAATAGTAGTTTGTTTTTGCTTTTCTTCCACAAAACTATCACATTTTTTACCAGGTAGTAATAATAATCTCAGAAGAATATCTTGACAGAAGGAGTATTTCAGGTGCATTGACATGCAAAGGTAAATCTTGTACCGCTGCCCAATTTGTATCTGATTAAAAGCTAAGCATGGTTTCCATTACTGTAGTAATGGAAGCCACAGCCTTTAATGCATTTATTTTCATAACAGCCTTGTGAAGTAAGGAAGTTCCTTTATCCTCATGTAACAGATGGGAAAGCTGCCTAAAAGTTAGGCATTGTAAAACTTATCTCCGTTGGCGCATTGCCTGCAGTAACATAGAAGTCTGTGATGAAGCAAAAAACTCAGTTAAGTTAGCACTCGCTCCTCCCACAGAACTACCCAACACTTTCTAGTTTCCAGAATTAAAGCCAGACCTAATAGTTTTGTGTTTCAGGGAGAGACACTGTGTGTGCATGTGTGTGTGCGTGTGTGAGAGAGAGAGAGAAAAAAAGAAAAACAATAAAAAATCTCAAATCTTTCATATTTGCAAGTGGGGGGTTTACATACATATAATTTTTCTAGATTAACAGATCCTCACATAAAAAAATGTGGCCAGATAGAGTTGATAGTGAATATTCACTCAATTTTTTAAGTAAAAAAGCTTCATATGTAATACCAACTTATGTTTTACTTTTCTACCTACTTTTGTGCAGTTACATTTAATGCAATAAGTGAAAAATATGTTCACATATAGTACATTTCAGAAATGCAGTCAGAAATATGTATCTAAACTGAATATTAAATATGCATTTTTGAATAATTTCACAAAAAATAGTTTAACCTTCATTCAATCAGGTCACAGAAACAATACCATGTAATTTATCTGATCAGTCACAGCTTAATAGCAGAGCTTTAAGTCTTATTGAAAACTATTCATGATCACTATGAACAGTATTTAAAAGATCAGTGGAGAGAAAAAAAACAACTCATGGAAGCTTCAATGCAAAATAAGTTTAGGGCATCAGATTAATTCTCTGCAAGTGATAAAATCAGACCTAGTAGCTGTCCAAACATTTTAATGAAAATGTTGGCTACAATGGACCAACTCTCAGGATCATCATAAATTCTACTTTATTGTATGGGATGTGAAGTTACCAATAAAATCATAAATGCAAAATTTGAGTTATGAGGGGTACTAGTCACCTTAGCGTGCATGCATGCGCGCGCGCACACACACACACACACACACACACACACACACACTCACTCACTTACTCACACACTCATTCAAACCCATGTCATTTAAACCTGCGACGGAACTCCAACTAGTTACAAGTATCAAGGCCAATAAAAACTCCTTTTTCAGATACGTGAGGAGCCAGAGGAAAAGCAAGAGCAACATTGGACCCCTGCTAAACCAGATGGGACAACTGACAACAGATGCCCAGGAAAAAGCCAACTTGCTTAATGGGTACTTTCATCAGTTTTTCACCAGTCCCAAGGGGAACCCCTGCCCATTACGGGATGAAAACACCTGGATGAGTGTGATTCTTTACCCTCCATCAATGCTGACCTTGTGAAGGAACACCTTGAGAGGCTGGGCACCTTCAAGTCAGCTGGCCCTGATGGTTTACACCCCAGGGTACTCAAGGAGTTGGCAAGCACCATAGGTCAGCCCCTGGCACAGATCTGCGAAAACTCCTGGCACTCTGCTGAAGTGCCTGAAGACTGGAAGAAGGCCAACGTGGTGCCTATCTTCAAGAAAGGGAGGAAAGAGGATTTGTCCCATCAGCCTGACCTCTATCCCAGGGAAGGTCTTAGAAAAGATTATCAAAGAGATCATTCTTAACAGACTGGCCAATGGCAGCATCCTGAGGAATAACCAGCATGGGTTTGTTGCGGGTAGGTCTTGCTTGCCCAATCTTATTTTCTTTTACGACTAGGTGACCTATATCACCTGGACAAGGGAGAAGAGATTGATGTTGTATATCTTGACTTTAAAAAAACCTTTGATCTGGTATCCCACGATCACCTCTTGGCAAAACTGGCCAACTGCGCCTCAGCTTCACCATGATCTGCTGACTGAGGAACTGGCTCCGTGGTCATACCCAGAGGGTGGTGGTTGATGGAAGTCAATCATCGTGGTGCACTGTGACCAGTGGGGTTCCTCAAGGTTCTGTCCTTAGGCCAACACTATTCAACATCTTCATTAATGATGTGCACATTGGTATCAGAAGTGGACTGGGCAAGTTCACCAACAGCACCAAACTTTGTGGTAAAGCATCCACACCTGAGGACAGGAGGGCAATCCAGGGTGCCCTTGACAGGCTCAGGAAATGGGAAGATGAGAACCTGATGGCTTAACACCAAAAAATGCAAGGTTCTCCACCTTGGGAAGACAAACCTGCAGCATGCTTATAGGCTCAGCAGTACTACGCTGGCTAGCACTATGAACAAAAAGGACTTGGGGGTCATGACTGACCACAAGATGAATATGAGCCTTCAATGTGATGCTGCAGCTAGTAAAGCAAGCAAAATGCTGGCTTGCATCCATAGATGCTTCTCAAGCAAATCCCAGGATGTCATTCTCCCATTTTACTGGGCCTTGGTGAGGCCACAACTGGAGTACTGTGTCCAGTTTTGGGCTCCACAATTCAGAGGAGAGTCCAGAGGAGAGCCACGCGTATGATCAGAGGTCAGGAAAACAGACCTAAGGATGAGAGGCTGAGAGCCATGGGACTTTTCAGCCTGGAAAAGCACAGGCTCAGGCGTGATCTGGTGGCTGCCTATAAGTTTATCAGGGGTGCTCACCAGGATCTGGGGGAACATCTGTTCACCAGAGCACCCCAGGGGATGACAAGGTCAAACAGTCACAAATGCCTTCATGACCGTTTCAGGCTGGACATAAGGAAGAACTTCATTACTGTCTGAGCCCCCAAGGTTCAGAATAGACTGCTGCCGAAGGTGGTTCAAGCACCTACTTTGAATGCCTTCAAGAGAAATTTGGATGTTTATCTTGTTGGGATCCTATGACCCCTGCTGACTTCCTGCCCCTGGGGCAGGGGGCTGAACTTGGTGATCTTCCGAGGTCCTTTCCTGCCCTAATATGTACGAAATCTATGAAACCCATGTAGTATAGTGTATAATAGCTGCTGTAGTGATTGTGAGAGCCCTGGTGTCAGTATATCTACCTATCTGAGGCCCTCGCATCTGCTGTCAATGGTCAGCTTCCTTCAAGGTGATGTCTTCTCCAGAAGTGGGTTGCCTGTTTGTCCTTCTGTCTTGGTAGGTCAGGTACTGGACTAGAGGGCACCACTGAGGGTCACTTTCACTGCCTTTTATCTGTTTCTGGCAGACTTGTGTGATCTGCCAGCACCATCTTGGGTGCCTAATCTGGAGGTTGCTGTCCCACATGGGTCTTGAGTAGTGCATGACAGCTGTTAGTCATAGGAGTCTCGCCGGCCACTAGTGCAGTTTTGGAAGTCAGTTTGCGATTTTGATTAATTAAGAATGGTATTGTTAAGGGTTTCAGGAATAGTCAATAGGGTGGTTGCTCAGTCACAGGAATCAGTTCCTTGGCTTGATTAGCCTAAAATGGCTTGTAGAGTAGAGTTTTCTAATGGTAAGTTCTGCTGGTTAGGCTATTGTCATTTAAATACCTACTGATCATCATACATACTCACATTCACTCAAGGGACCAGCCCAATATAGCAGATTTTATCACTTTACAATTACAATTTCAATGTAGTTTTTAACAGTGGTCCAGGGTGTAACTTTATTCTACAGGGAGTACATTCCTTAAGGGTTTAAAAGTCTAACATATAAAATACAAAATACCATGGTAAAGATGAGACAGATGAAATATAAAAATGCACTGTGAGAAATATATAAAAATGCAGTGTGATGTAGTGAAGATCAAAGGCTATTGGGGATAGTAAGTGAGTTAGGTTACCACCAGTGTATATTTACAGTTTTTGAAGTGGACATTTTAGGTTTTTTGTTTTCTTTAGTGACAGTGAGCTTAATTAATATGCAGATGTAGTCTCTAGGTTTCGCCTACAGAAAGTCACTTCAGCTTTCTAGCTTGCTCTGAGCCTTGCCACACCCATGCAATGTGTGTGCTAGGTTTGTGCCAGTATTTAGAAGGAAAAAGAAATGCACAAAATGGGGGGTGTAGGCAAGAAGGGGCTTCTTATTACAAAAAAAATTGCTTAAGTCCAAGGAGTTTTCTTTTTAACCCTTCTAGCATGATAAAATACGGTGTTCTGAGGAAAGAGACAGTGGACTTTTTGCCTTTTCCACTTACCATATTTGTTTGAATACAAGATGACCCTTAATCATAGGACAATCCCCCAATAATTAGATTCTACACACATTTATAAATTTATAATAATTTTCCATGTATGGAATCTTTTTCCATGTATGGTATATCTTGCCAAAAGCCTTGCTGAATTCCAGATACGCTATATCTATGGCATTCCATTCCAACTGGTATATATATAGTGGTCTTTTGTTTTAATTGTGGAGGAACATGGATTTTGGGGTATTTTACAGTGTGACTTTGGGACTTTATCAGGGATGTTTCAGTTTTCTAACACCAGAATTCCTGCTAGGGAGGCCAGTGGCAGGACCCTGCCTGCTCAGAGCTGGCACCTTGGACCCAGCTGGCTGTGGCTGACCTCCTGGACAAATGGGGCCAGGAGGACATGCTTTGACAGTTCAAAGCAGGCCACTACACTGGGAACATCTTCCGGGTGATAGCTGCCCAAATGGCAGGGCAGGGGCACACATGGCAGTAGTGCTGCACAAAGGCCAACTCTGCAGCCACAGCACACTGGCAGCTTACCTGGAGGGGCAGATGCCTCTATTGGCTCTGCAGTCCCCATCCAAGTCTGGCAGGTGTACAGCAGGTCACAGCCAGGCAGCAGCCCCCACTGCCAGACTGCTGCAGTGGGTAGAAGGTGCAGGGGTTAGTGTTCCCAGGTATTAATTGGCTGGGCCCTACTTGTATGGGGCCAAAAAGTGAGCACAGTACTCTAGGTGAGACTTCACTATTGCTGAATTGAGTGGAAGTATCACTTCCCTTGATTTGCAAGAAATAATCCTGTTACTGTAATTGAGTTGGTATATTGTAGCTGTATCTACACCACATCAGAGTGCTCAGTCTTGCTACCAAGGAAATAAACCCTTCCCACCTACTGCTCCACATACCTCAACACCAGAAATGAGGCAACAAATATGCCCTAGGGATGCTCTTAGTACTAACCTTTAAAACCTTGGTGTTTAGCATGTTCAAGAATTGGAGTGCCCTATGGTTCTCTTGCCACCTCTCTCTATGGTTGAACTGAAAACCCAATCCCCAATTTCTATGTTTGACCTATTAGTAATAGCAGGTAGAATGACACTGCTATGCTACACAAGTAATGTAATTGTAGAAGGATGAGACAATGTCACTTCAAATAGCTCCAAAAAAGTTATGAGGGTTTTTTTTTTTTTCTTCACTGACATATATTTGATTCTCCACAGAAGCTTTGAGATGAGGAGAAGTTTAAAGTTAGGGAAACTTCTGTATCTGTAGTGCTGTGAAGCTATAGAAGACTTCTCTACTTAAAAAAAAATGGGTGTATAAGCCTAAGAGAATTTGAACAGGAGAAAATGAAAAAGTTTAGACATTTTATTTTTTAAAATATAACTTCCATTTTTTTTTAATTAATATTTTTATTTTAGATATTCTGATATATGTTATTTTATGGTATATGTGGTATATGTTATCTTCTGGTATGTTATGTGCTATGTCAAATAAGTTAGCTTTTATATTCAGAAAAATATTAAAACATGAAAGAGAGAATATTATATCAAATTCTTGAAAGCCCAGGATAAGGCCATGGTACAAAGACTATATTTTAAAGAAAATAAAAATTCAAAGAAAACTAGAACAACTTTTTGTTGTGATGAAATGAAATGTATAGTTTCACTCACCCTATTATTTTTCATTATGAAAGTATTTTGTCTTAAGATGATAATTTTCAGTATGATATGGTTTTGCATTTTGCATAATTATAGTGGCATATAAAAATACCATGAAAAAAGATCCTCATCCATGTCCATTAGGGTAGCTCCTTTCAATGCAATGAGAGGCAGCATGATCTACTGCATGGAGAACAGGTGCAGAGTCATCACTGTGACCTCTCATGTGATGCTAGCTGGAATTCACTTTCATCTCTTTGTTTCAGTTTCCCCTCTCATCTTTAGACTAATTTGTCTATTTAGATTGCAGCTCCTTACATCAAGCTCTACCTCACTCTGTGTGTTTGTAAAGTGGTGCCCACATCTTGGCGTGGCTTTCTACTTGCTGATTCAACCTCTGTCTGGCTCATGACATATATTGATTTTTAACAATAAGTGCTTCAACAGACTTGTCAGGATCCAAGACCTGTCATCCTAAACAAAGTTTAACCTTTTTTGCTTCACATCCTTTAATGGTGCCTTTCTCTGGAAGGAATGTAAAAAATGTAAATCTAAATAGATAAATTATTCTGTTTCTTCTGTTCAGTTTTCTTGCTCTATGGAAATCATGTTTCATTTTCAGCAGAACAGCATGGTTTCCTTTTTGAATTTTTAAAAATATAGCTCAGATTTGAGAATATGTTTAGAAAGATTGTAACCCCTGCCCCCCCATCAACGTAGAAAATTTTTCTTTTGACCTGCTTTTATAGGTTTACAGTTTTTCGAATTCTGGAAATTATGGGGCTAATTCTTCACATCTACCTCATAAAAAATTCTCCTTGATTTCTTCATTGGGAATTTTACTTGACCTGCAGTAAAAAGATTTAACCTAAATTAGTTAAATTTCATACAAACTTTATATTCAGACTTGATAATTATTAATATACATTTTATATGGCATCAAAAGTTCTCCCTTTCCCCTCCCTCCCATCTGTTTCTATTGCATAGAGTCTTTGAAGCCATTTTCCACTGTACAATTCTGTTTTCTTTTACATTTCCAAACTTTGACTACTCCTGTTGAAATTATCCATACGAGATATCGGTTGTAGACTTTTTTCTTTCTTTT
The DNA here is from genome assembly GCF_000455745.1 of Alligator sinensis. Taxonomy (NCBI): domain Eukaryota; kingdom Metazoa; phylum Chordata; order Crocodylia; family Alligatoridae; genus Alligator; species Alligator sinensis. The sequence goes on from NW_005842697.1 coordinate 682,808, forward strand.
TCTTTTGAGGGGGCGTGGGGAAAGGTGGAGGTAGGGAAGGACTTCAGTAAAAGTATTTCATTGGCTTCTGAGAATGAGGTTAAAATAAAATATATCTGTTTTCTACATTTTAAGAATATTATTGAAAACATTTTGCTAATAAGATCTAGTTCCCTATATATTTTGGAGCAAACCCATGACAGGAGTATCACACAGGCATCAAAAATGTATCTTTTGCTAAATCCTGAAAATTGAGCCACATTTGATCATGTTGTCTCCTGAAAAATTCATCTTCCACAAGTTCAGTAAAGACTAGAGCTGAGCAGCTAAGTTCTCTTAGCATGCCGCTGTCCTGAACATCCCAAGGTTGCAGGGAACAAGTAGGACTTTCTCCACAATTGTTCCTCCAATGTTGTCAGAGACTACAGCAGTGTTGGAGGCCAATAAGTGGATTGACCCAGTGCTGGCACTGGAGCAGTAAGGAAGACTAAGGAAAAAGAGAGTCGGAGAAGGGGTTGCAGAAATCAGAGAAAGAGAGAATGCAGGCCAGGGTGGGGTGAGTAGGAGAGATAGTGTATAGCTTCTTTCCTGGGTATGACCAAAAGCTGCATCATCTTGGGGTTGGAATCACTGTGGTGGGACTGCTTGTGGTGGAACAGACCTTAGAAAGTGCCACCAGGGCTAAACCGCAGGGAAGAGCAAATCTGGGGCACCCTAAAACCTCAACCATCACTGCCTTATGGGTTATCCCTTGGGGGGAAAGGCTAGGGGAGCTGACCCCTAAATAAAAGTAAAGGCAGGGCTAGACTGTTGAGCAGAGTGGACAGCTACACCTGGCTTCCTCTGGAAATTCCTCTCTGGTGGGTCAAGTGGCCAATATGCTCATCTCCCCGACTGTGAAGACAGATGGCAAGAGCTGTGTGGACAGTGTAGGTTATCAATTCAGGTGTTGCAGGACCTGATGGCCATCAACTGCATCTAGACTTGTGTTCAGACATCTCGACTCTATCGTGCCACTGGATTCAGAAAGGCCTAAATGAGAAAATGAGGGTGACTCTGTACAACTTTTCCTCACTTAAATCCAACTCAGGTGCAAGTCATGACATTGGTATATCCCCCCGTAGACACACACAAATCCTGTGGCGATGCGCCAGGAGGAAAGCAGTAGGTGTGGTTACACTGGAAGCTATAACTGCAGACCTGCACACAGACAGCTTAGGGCATAGGGTCGCTTTTGACTGGACCAAAGCAGCAGTGGAATTAGGCAGCCCCCTGGGTGAGTGAGCAGCTCTATTTAGGATCACACTGCTCACTTCTGTAGCATGAGGAAGGAGCTAGAACACTTCACGAACATCCTCAATCAACAATCATCTATTAGTGAGGAGGCAATTGATCAACATTAATATATCTCTTGCTGATTCTCCAATGCTGACTGAGACTGTTAAAGCAATTCACCTGCTATCAAATGGTAAAGCACCTGGAGCACATGCTATACCAATGAAGGTCTACAAAGCCAGAGGTTTGCACATGGCTTTGAAACTGGCTGAACTTTTCCAGTCAATGTGGACTCTATACCCCAGGAGTACAAGAATGCATCCATTTTTTCTGTGTACAAGTGGAAAGGCAATAGACAATCCTGCAACAACCATCAACTTGCTGTCAATAGCCAGTAAAATCCTCACCAAAATTCTACTGAATCACCTTTTGCAACACATTGAGCAAAGCCTCTTACTTGAGAATCAGTGTGGTTTCAGGAAAGGGTGTGGGACTATAGTTTTGCTGTTTGCAGCTCATCAACTTCAAAAGAAATGCCAGGAACATAACTCCAACCTGTACATGACTTTCATTGACCTAATACAGTCAGTCAGGAGGCAGGGAAAGTTGTTTGGGTACATGTTATATCTTTTACTAGACCAACTGAGTAGTTGGCACAAAGTTCTTTGCGAGCTTTTGGGCACAAGCACCCCTCTTTAGGCAGAGGGAGACTCTGCTGTTGTTCTGAGATCTACAAGGAATTAAAGAACCTAAAAGTGACAGAAGGTCAGTGAGAATGTAAATAGGTGGAAATTAGGGAAACAATGGGGGGTGGCGGGAGGAAACAAGGCGGGAAAAATGGGTGAATGAGTGCCAAAGGTAAGCAAGGGAGGCTCTGCTGTAGCAATGAGTTCTCCAAAGTAGAAAAGAGGCAGTCTGTGAAAAAGTAAATAGGTGGGAATTACAAAAACAAAGGGTAGAAAAGGTGGGGAGGGAAGGAAGGGAGGGTGGGGAGGTGGAATGTAAATGGTTAAGTTGAATCAGGTACCTGGTGAATCAGATGTCAGGCAGGTTGTAAAGTGTCATAAATCTAATGTCTATATTGAGTCCATGATTTTTTGTATCCGGTAGATTTACGAAGTGAAGTTCATAGGCTACAACCAAAAACCCTGCAGTCATGGTAAAATTCAGCTGCCCAGAGAAATTCATTGCAATGGGTCGGCAATTCCATGATGGCATACTCACTCACGTTGTGGATGACTGTGAGTCATCTGAACCATTCCCAGTCACCAATGGAGACAAGCAGGGCTGTGTGTTGGCTCCAAGCCTCTTCAGTATGATGTTATTCGCTGTGCCTACAGATGCCTTTCATGACTCTGACACTGGGATTGACATCAGTTACTGGACTGATGGAAAACTCTTTAATTTGAGGAGTCTACAGGAGAAGATGAAGTTACAGGAAATGACTGTTGCTGTTGACTGTTCCCTTGATGCCGAATCTGAGTTTGACATGAAAAGGAGTATGGACTATTTCTCTTCAGTTTGTGACAGCTTTGGTGTCACAATCAACACTAAAAAGGTAGAAGTGATGCACCCGCCTGCACCACAAAAGCCTTACATAGAGCCTATCATCACAGTGAATGGCCAAACACTCCAGGCAGTGGACAAGTTTACCTGTCTTAGCAGTACATTGCCATGTACATTGCCTTTTTTGGCAGTATATTGAACCAGTACAGTTCACATCGATTATGAAACCAATGCCAGAATTGCTAAAGCAAGCATGGCATTTAGCAGACTATGTGCAAACATGTGGGAACACAAAGGCATCAGTCAGCAAATAAAACTGAAGGTCTACAAAGCCTGTGTGTTGCCAGTCCTGATGTATGCATGTGAAACTTGAACAGTGTACATATGCTATGCTATGAAGCTGAACCACTTTCTCATGGGCTGTCTGAGGAAGCTAATGAGGAGAAGATGGCAAGACAAGGTCCCAGACACTGAGGTTCTTACATGGGCAGGCATTCCAAGCACCCTGACTCTCTGCTGATGAAATCACAGATGAGATGGGCAGGCCATGTCACCAGAGTGTCAGATGTGTGGCTACCAAACAAGATCTTTTATAGTGAGGAGGGACAGCACTCACAGGGAGGCCAAAAGAAATGCTTCAAGGATTCCCTCCTTGAAGCATTTTAACATTGACCCAAAGTCTTGGGAAGAACTCACTCATAATCTTTCCACCTGGCAAAGCCTCATCCATACTGGAGCTACTGTCTATGATTGGAGAAGAACTGCTGAGGCAGAGCAGAAGCACAAACAGCATAAATATCACAACAGAAGCACATCCACTGTTGATAAAGCAACCCAAAGCACCATCTCTTGCTCAGTAAAGCACAAATTAGCCTGAACACCCATTCACATATTCACAGAAGCCAAACCAATCAGTGATGTCAGGGTCATTTTTTAATTTAAAGGATGACCAACAGTTACTTTCCACTCAAAGGTGTGACTACAGTTTATGTACACCTAAACCATTTAACCTGGCTACTGATAATTGCATACCTGTAGCATCTGCTCTGACACCTGGAATTAAACACTGAAGTTTAGAGACTCTATATATCTCTAAGAGTAAGTTTCATATATCCTCGCTGATGACAGTTGGTACATATAGGTAACAGTTAGGGCTGTGTGAAGCTTTGGTCCCTGATTCAATTCAGTGGAGATTTGGCTTGATTCGGTGGCTGAATCTCTGAATCTGAATCGAATCAGAGGATCCCTTAATCTCTCTGAATCAAATCGAAACCCTCAGAGAGATTCAGAAACATTCAGAGATTCGGACACAGAGACAGCTTTAAATGTTTTTTCTACATACCTCTAGGTAGCAGGGGCTCATGAATGCTGCAATGCTGGGGTGGATGGAGGGTCCCATAGGAGTGCGAGGGGCTCCCCAGCACACTTGGCAGCAGACCTAGAAGGGGACCAAAAGCACTTCTGGTCCACTTCTGGGTCTGCCGGGAAGCATGCTGGGGGCACCCTCCACGGCTCAGCAACTGGTGCCTCCTGGGTCTGGGGGAGGTACCTGGGGTCCCCCCAAAGCTGATTGTTGAGCCAGGGAGACACAGGGGGCCCCCCAGTGTGCTCCCAGCAGACCCAGAAGTGGACCAGAAGTACTTCTGGTCCACTTCTGGGTTTGTCGCTGAGCACATGGTGGACCCCCCCGCACTCCTGTAGGATGCTCTATGTGCCCCAGAATTGCAGTGATCATGAGCTACCTCAAGGTATGTAGAAAAAACTTTTAAAGATGTGTCTGTGTTCTCCAAATCAGCATCAAATCTTCAGATTCAGCTGAATTGAATCAGGGACAGTGATCTGAATCAACAAATCAAATCACTGTCCCTGATTCGGGCCGAATCCGAATCCAAATCAAATACGTCCCACTTCACACCCCGACCCCCAGTAGCAGTTACTTTATTAGACAAAGTGGTAGAAATCTATGCTATAGACTGAACAGTCTGAATGCTAGTGATCAAAGCTGAGTCTCAGTGTGGTTGTACATGATAGAATTCAATATTTCAAGGATTTAAAGGGGGTTAGTTAGTGATTTTTTAAACCTATTTCATAATCGTGTTAACTGAACATTACAGTAGCAAATCAATTACTCAAAATAAAAAAAAATATATCAGCATTGATGTTGTGCATAACAATTTGGATCCAGTCTTTAATTATATGGTCAAAAATGATTTTCTCTGTTTCTCTGGAGAATCTCAGACTTATTCTGTCATTAATGGGAGCCAGGGTTGTAAGGTAATGGGAGCTCTTATCTGAGATTCTCATAACTTATTTGTTGCTGATGCTGGAAGGTGTGTAGTAAATAAGATATGGGGACTGTAAGAAGAGAAAGGCTTGTTTTGCAGTCAAGGCAGTGAAATTCCTCCTTAGAGAATTGGATTCTATACTTTCTACATGGTGCTGGGCAAATCACATAAACTTAACTTTTCACAGGTGGCCATTTTAATTATGTCTTCCTCACTTCTTTACTGCTCAGTGTGACAGCTGAGTTTGTAGAATTGGAGAAATACTGAGTGTTCACAGTTGCAATGAAAGTCAATTGGAGTTGTGATGTCTTAATTGCTAAATAATGTGAATCCTAGTGCTTGTTAGGAAAGGAAGCTTCATGTCTATGAACATTTTCAAGGTTTTGGGAAAAAAATCCCCAATTCAATCAAAAAGTCAAAATATTGAAAATTGTTTGAGAAGTGAAATTCTACAATATGCTATTCAGAAATATCAAATTGGTTGTGCAATAATCACATTGATCCAAATGATGAAACCCCTATCTTATGAGTCTAGGAGCCTGGCTTGTGTTGGCAGTCCATGGAAAGAGCCACAGAGAAGTTTGGGAAACAAGGAGTTGCCTATGAGCAACAAGGAGTGATGCTGCCTATGAGCAGAGAGAGGTAGTTGGCTGTATTAGTGTAAAGTCAGACAGAAGAAAGGGTGGTACCTTAAAGACTTCTAAATCAGAGATCCATAGTATAAGCTTTTGTGAGCCCAAACCCACTTCATCCAGAAAGATACAGGTTTCTGTATCTTTTTGGAATGGTCAATTCAGTGGTCATTCATTTTTACACATAGGAATTGCTCTGCAGACAGCAGTGTGGCACTGTAAGCAGGTGACATATAACATTGGTTGAGTTGCAGATAAATGAACTTCAGATATTATAATCTATGATATTTGGTCCAGTGATGATGTAGTCTACATTGATGGGGGGCACAGTTGGCATCTGTTGCAAGGCCTGGTGCCCCAGTGAGAAGAGTAGTTAGTTATCTTGTTGCTTTACAGTTTGAGGCTGGGAAGTTGTGTGTAAGCCAGGGCTCCTTTTCTAGGAGGGACTGAGATCATGAATGATATGTCACAGATATTCAAGCTGAAGGCTGTAGGTGATAACCAGAGGGCTACTGTTGCCCTTTTCTCAGGGTTGGCATTACAACATTTCCGAGTGAAGTCTGAATCTGGCTTTGGTGATCTGAATGGCTACAGTTTGGGGATTGCATTGAATTATAGGAATCCCTACTCCAAATCTCTCTGTCCATTTTATACATGACTGTGCATATCCTTTCACAGCACCTGATAAAGCGAACTTGAGCTCATGAAAGCTTATGCCACATTATCTGATTTATTTAGTCTATAAGGTGCACGTCTACCCTGCCATCTATATGCTGCTGTCTGTCTGATGAGCTACTGAGGAACCATGAAGCCTGGAAACCTGGTTTCCCAGTAGCCCACTTGTCTGCCTGTTAGAGATAGAAAGATCCTAGGAAGACCTAGCAGCCTATCAGACTTTCCTGAAGAAGATGCTGCTTTTGAAAACTCAGCATTTTCCAATAAAAAATGTTTTTCTGCAAAACTGTTATGTAAAAATGGTGAGCATTCTTATAACACAAACCCTCTGTGTTTGAATTAATGTTGTGCTTTTGTCAAAACTGCCATTAATTGCTCTGTGACTCAGTTCTCTTTCATCAAACTGGGGATAATGTCCTCTCTGACTGCTAGGTTAGGAAATAAATCCACAAATGTTTGTGGAAAGATCAGCTATGTTGCTGCAAAAACCACAAAACTGATTATAAGAACAATAATAATTTTGTAATCCATGCTGGGCTTGTATGGTGTGTGTTAGACAAAGCTTCGGGTCACACACTGAACAAGGAGGATCAAAAAAAGGAATGTAACCGGGCTCCTGTGGGGGGAAAAAGTATGTAATCAAGCAGTTAACATTTATATTATAATGCATATGGGCAAGAGGTTGCCTGAGCAAACTTTAAGGGAGGACCTGCTAACAAAGACTGTTTTGTTAATAAGGATGTAATCAATTTTAATTGATTTGCTGAATCTTTATTTAGGAGTAATAAACCCAAATGGTTTATTGTTTTCAGTTTTACCACAGCTCAGTGTGTTTCTAGCTCTAATACTTTTCTTACAACCAGCTATCTTTTTCTGAATAATTCTATTGATAGGGGATATGTAAAGCCCATGGTGGCAGGTAAGGGGTTAAGGGAGCTGGAGAGCTTAATAAACCCTCAGGAGAGCACCTGAATGTGGTCAGGCAATTAGGTACTGGGAACACTTGCAGAGGAGTTAAAAATGGGCAGGAAAAGTTCAACTAGTAGAAGGTTCAGTGAGCAAAAGAAGTTAGAAACAAGCTGAAAAAAATCCTAACAATGCTCTGCTTCTTCCTTCCTTCCAAAAAATCCTTGCTAAATTAGTGAACTAGCTTCTGTGTTGGGGGGGCCATGGGGGAAAAAAAAAAGTGAGGTATAAAGGGGATAGTGTTATTGCTTTAGTATTCCCCAAAGCAAATGGGGAGCTACAGGAATCTAGAAGAGCTTATAAACTCAAACCTGAGGCATGCATAAGTTATTTAAGTCTCTTTTGTTTGAGGGTTTGGGTTAGAAAGAACCTCAGGAAATCATCTAGTCCAACCGCCTGCTCAAAGCAGGGCCATCCCTAACGGTCTCATCCCAGTGATGGCTTTGTCTAGTTGGGTCTTAAAAACCTCCAAAGATGGCTATTTCACAACCTCTCTGGATAGCTTATTGCAGTGCTTTTAGGGGTGACCTGGGTGCTCAGCTGGACTTGGCAGGCTCCAGCAGTCAGGGGAGCTCACAGGTCAGGCTGGTAAATGAGCAGTAGCACCCCCCACTTGTGGGCCTTGGCCAGCACAGACTGCCTACGTGTTCCCCTGCCACAAGGGTGAATGTTTATACTGTTTGCTCCCAATCTAAACTAGATCACTTAGAGAAAAATGGATAATTTGGATTTATTCCTCCCCCATTTTTTTGGACTTCTGTACGTGGCCTAAATATGACCTGGCTAAAGGGGTGAGCTGAGAAGAGGCAGAGCACTTCCAAGCCTCACACAGCAGTTTGGCCAGAGTATCGGGTAAGTGTGAAAGTCTGTGAATCCAGTTTGGCCATGAGGGGTTGTGCTGGGCAGTGATACCTTCGACACTCCTTTGCAGTTTTTTTGGTTTGTTTGTCCTTCTCTTCTCCCTTTTCCCCCCCCCCCCTCACCCCTCTCCTTGTTTCTCTATCATTTCCCACAAATTGTCTGTCCTCATTTTCCCTCCCCATTTGTTTCTGTGTTCTGCTGTTTTCCAATTCACCCCATTAATTTCTCCCTTTATCTGAAGCCCACCTCAACAACAGTTCATGTATCTATTCTCAAAATTTAGAAATTGCACAGACCCTAATATCCAAGGAGCTAAGCCCAGCACCTTGTACTTTCCAGGAATGAAAGCAGGCTGAGAAGCTAACACGTTGTTGGGAAATGGAAGTGGCCACAGCTCACTACCTGCTCAGAGCTCCATCTTTTGTTAAGCCTCTTACCAGAACTGTGATTGTCTGCCGAATTATAAACCTACTTTCCTCAATGCTCTTTTTATAGAATAGAAAACATATTCCTTTTGTCCACTTTAACCCAAACCTTCCAGGTACCTACAAGTGTGTATGTGGGGACAGGGGCAGGGAGGGGGTGATGTCTCCGTTTTTCTTGCAGCTCCCTAATTGCTGTGATGAGGTGTCTGTCCTCTGTTCCTTCTTTCCTTCAGATTTCTTTGCTCCTACTTGTATTAAAACAGTAGTTTTGAAATAGTCACTTCTACTCTCCACTCCCCCCTGCATTCAGCTGCTGCTCATTTCTTTCCCAAATAGCAGAGTTGACTTTTAACCATTTTCTTTGCTGTCCACAGGGATATGAGTAGCTGCAGTATAAAATAATGCAGTGGCCAGTTTTCAATTGGCAATAGGTTGAGAAGGCAATGAACAGTAGTCCAGGCACTGTTGCCTATGCTATACAAATTTTAAAAACAAGTTCTGGGCTGGTTTATCCTTGAGTTCATGTTGGGAGGATTTCCCTAGCAACTAGACTTTTTTTTTTTTTTTTTTTTTTAAATAAAGGCAAAAAAAAGCTTGGATTCAGCTGAGGCTGGTGGTACTCATTCAAAGCTTCCTGCTCACACAGGACAAGCTGCTTTCCCCCACCCTCCAGACTTGAGTGTAATATTGATGCATGTATCTTGGTCTATCACTGTATAAATAAGAATTTATGTGAAATTAAATCATATTCATACTTCTGGAAGTGGTAGCACTTTATTTGAAGTGTCCTAATATTATTATGAATTGATTTTTATAGTCATTGTTGTAACCATGCCGTAATGAATCATTTGATGTTTATAATTAGATGTAATTCATACTTCCAGAATGTGTTCATCCATCAAACAATATTATACCTTTCTTTCTTTTTTTTCTTTATGATGCAAATTCCTCATCAGAGAGATGTTGAAATTTCTCCTACAAATGTATTTCTCCTTACAGAATTTTATTTTTTATGTAGCATGAATAAGTAATTGGATATGAGTCTAAAGGAGAGTCTGTCCTTACGGAGATGATTGATGTTCCATGTAAAAATGATTCCTTTTTTTATTTGATAAAATTGAGCTACCAAAGTATACTGTATTTGAACTATCATTGTTAATACTTCTGCAAACAGCTTGAGGAGTTAATCACATACACAATTCTGCACTTGGTTATGGAAAAACAAATTTGTTGCATATAATTTACATGAGTGCAATGTGCTGTTGCAGTGTCTGAGAGAGCTGAACCCCAGCATCTAACACCATGAGCCTCCACTGCTTGTGCTGAAGAAACAGATCTCTTATCTGGAATATAGTAGCAGACTCAAACTTGCATAGATGCACTAGTTGCTAGAGAGAAAAAAGGTCTGTGCAGACAACTGCCCTCTAGCTGCTACTTGAGCAAGCTTCACTTGGCACAGATGAATTCATCATCCTGGTTTTTGATCTCCTGTTACAGGGCAGTGTGACCTATAAAGTTGTTGATGAATAAACTCCAGCAGCACCTTTGTAGAAATCCACTATATTGTTTGCGTAGCTAGGGAAAGGAATACTGAATTTTAATACATTGATTTAATAAATATCTATTCTACAATGTACTGAGGTGTGGACTAAGGATGAAGTAATTCATTCCTTTCAAAGGAAGACCCTTAATAGCAGGTTTCAAAGCTACCTTTGACAAAAACAGTTTAATATTAGGGTCAGGGGCTGAGCTGGAAAACAAAAAGAAATAAGGTTGTAATTCCTTTTTATCAGAGGACACTAATAACTGGACAGTGTGCCTACTGGGAGTCACAAGAAGCCTGTGGTATGCCATGTCTTGCTTTATATCAATTTGTAATGAAACTCCATGGAACAGAATGCACACATGAAGAAAGGTAGCGTTAGTTACTGATAGGAACTTAGGTTGAACTCACAGTAAGTTTTAACTGTACCTTTTGCCTTCATTTTCCCCAGTAAAGTAGAGTTGACTTTTCTAGCTGTGCAAATTATTATTCTGACTAAGCCTAAATTCTGCTTCAGAAAGTGCTTTGCTAAAATATAATCTCCCCCCCCCCCATCTTGTTATTTATGTTTTGAAACGGATTATTTATCAGTATTTTAAAACACTGGGGTTAACAAGTTTGGGGCTGGGAATGACATGCACATTGCTAATTCTCTGTAAATATGTAGGTATAGAGGTTTTATTTTTAAGGAAACGTTATGTAAATTCTTCACTGTAGGCATTGCAGCACCTTTCAGATAATTATAGTTCTCATATGACTGACATTACTTGCCCATTCTCTTCATAATATATGCTAGTCATGAAGTTTCTATTAATGTACTACTTGGTCTGTTTTATTAGAGCTATAGATTTGTATGCAAGTCATAGGGTAGAGTGATAATTCCAATAATCCAGATCTGTAAATATCATAGAAAAGATTTTTTTTTCAAAAAAATTCTCATCAATTTAAAATGTTCTCTCTTTTTTCTTTCTGTTCTGTTTTTTTTTTTTTTTTTTTTTTAAGTCGTATTATATGATCATGGTCTGATAGCCAAATTCTAGTTGCTTTAGCCTAATCTAGTTTTTATTCTGCTCTAAATCCTCAGCAGGGAATTCTTTAATATGTGAGAGAACCATAGTTCTGTATTATTTTAACTAAGTTAATGTGTGATCACTAAAATATTCGAGTATTGTAAATTCTGGTACCCTTGAACGTGGAGTCTGAGGGGCACACAGTATTTAGTCTGCCGGGGAGAGGTTCCCTTGAAATCAAACTCAATCTTTTTCAGAAGGCTGTCTTTTCTGCAGTAAAATCCAAAGCAGTTAGTATTCCTAATGCTTCCAGACAGAGGACTCTAGACTCTACCTGCATAGTAAATTAGAATGTTTCATTTCTGCCCACCAGATAGCTAGATTTAAGTATAAATCACAATAAGGAAAGATAGGATGCATTGTAACTTCATTCAGACTGCCATTTGTATATTGGAGAGGTAGCTGTGTTAGCCAGAAGGCAAGCAGAGGGCAAGTCAGGGTGGCACCTTTGAGGATGCCCAGTCTCGTAGGGCACAGGGGGCCATTAAGAACAGCCAGGTCAAGGTTAGTGTTGGTGGGGTGGTAATAACAACACAGCTCTGAGGCCATGCTGTGCTATGAACACTTGTAGCTGTTCATTAGGTCTATGCAAAATTTCATCAGTTGTTTCATTTCAGAGGTGTTTTGGGCTGTTTTGGCGCCCAAAACACCAAATCAAAATCAAAATAGAAGGCTCCAAAACATTTCCAAAATGAAACGAGGCATCCCTAACCTTTAGGAAAATATTGTAGTTTCAGAGCCA
>NW_005842697.1:694779-701736 GCF_000455745.1 Alligator sinensis
AGCTGTATGCTGCTGCACTGCCACCTGACTCGGCTCTGCAGGGAGCAAAGATCTATGCCTAGGGTCTCCTTGCTGCTGCTGCTGCTCCCCAGCAATGTGGGGCTGCACAGGGTGGGCAGTGGTGGTGAGGAGACTCCCGCAGGGATCTCTGCTCGCTGTGGAGCCAGCTCGTATGGCAGGGCAATGCTGGTCCCTGCTGCGTGCCCTGACTCCACATCGAGCAGAGATCCGGGATGGACAGTGGCAGTGAGGAGACCCATAGTGCAGATCTCTGCTCCCTGTGAAGCCAGGTTCATGCGGCAGGGACCAGCAGGCTTGCCTGCCACTCTGCGCTGCTTCCCTGCACCACAGCCCAGTATGACGGGGATTAGAGAAACATGCAGTGGTCTCCCTGCCTGCATGGAGGGCAGTGGCCCTCCCCCTCCTTCGGACGAGCCACCCATAGCCCCATCCTACTCCCCACTGGGGCCCTGCAGCCCCCGGACCCAAGCCCCACCCACCTGAGCAGTAGGGCTGTGTGAAGCGTGCAGCCCGTTTGAAATGGATTCAGAGGAGATTCGGTAGAAATGAAATAGGACAGTGATCTAAAACATCAAGACAAATCACTGTCCTCTGAAACGGCCGAATCCAAATCAAAATGCAGCCATTTCACACAGCCCTATTGTTCACTATATCAGGTTAACCCTTTATTGATATAAAGTTAGTTCACCTCAGAGGTAAACTAACTTTTTGATTGGGTACACCATTGTTAGGGTGACCCTAAGCCCTTTAAATCCTTGCATGCTGGGGCATTTAGAATGACCTAAACTTGGTTAAACTGATCTACTTGTACTTATCCTAAGTCACTACCCTACCCTACCTTCTACCATTTGTAGACTGTATCTTATTTTAATTTTTATAGTGAAACCATTAAGTGATCTAGGCAAAGGTTTTGTTTTGTCTAGGTAGTATATTTAATTTTAATTCAGGAATCAATTTTTTTTCTTTCTTTGGTAATGTGCTTTATCTTTTGTAAATTTTAATTTAGTGTTTAGCTGTTGGGGACTTAGTATATGGTCATTAATCATAGAACCCAGCTTATGAATCAGCCTAAACTTCAAATTTAAAAAATGTGAGTGATGGTTTCTTGCTTTACTTATTCTCAATGGGTTGGCAACTAGTACAACAGAAATCATAGTTGAATGATCATGTCAGGCTTTCATTTTTCCTCCTTTCTCCAGGGTTCTGTTTGATCCTTGGCCCAGTCCTCAAGCACTGGCCATGGGATTCCTTTTTTAGATTAGTTCAGTGGCAGAAATAAATACAGTAGTAGTGGTTAAAGGTCCAAATAATCCTTTAAAATGCAGCCATGTGTTTCTGTTTAACCCAGTGTTGGTGCTGCTTTTCATTAACATACTGAATTGCTACTTTGGGGGCTTTATTCAATAGATTTAAGACAGAGCACTTTCCATTTCCCCCTTTCTATATTTATCTCACCTCTGTTTTCTATTGTAGCTACTGTTCCTTACCTTTACTTCGTATCCTTATTACCCTCATCCTGTCTCTTTCTTGAACCTCTCTGAGACTTTCTCTTTCTCTGAAGTTTTCTCCAGCTAGCAGTGGATGCTTCCAATTGAAGAGTGACTTATTCAACATACATTTTAGGTAATGAACCTCTGATTCCTTGACTGAGACCATGGAAGACTGAAAGAGGGAGCTGGAAAGGGTAGTATAAATTTGGAGTAGTCTATTATATTGTTTTCAGTGCAAATACAGGCAGACAAGGATCAAGAAATTATAAGAAAGCTGTAATCACACTCCAATTGCCCAACTCTGTCCTTAGATATGGCATGCAGAAAGAGTGATAGTATAGGAGCTGTAATATGAGGATAACCCTTCATAGAACAGATATCTATGCTGGCAATGGAGCTGTACAACACTGCTAACTTGAGCCATTTAACTGTCCTCTAGAGTGCTGGGAGAGAGCCTGTTATGTCCTGTGTGCAAAACTTATTTAGCAAATAGCTCAGATATTCCTGTATTGTTCATTTTCTGTATCTGAATTCAATTTACTCCCTATTCTGAGGAACAGGTTCACCTTTATTACCTATGTAGTGCAAGGCCAAAGTAATTTAATCTAATACTGAAAAGTCATGTTAACCTTGATTTCACCTGTCTTAATCATGTGTTTCTTTTAGGCAATAGTAAATCCTTCTCTTTAATACTCCACACCTAGTAAATGTTTGCAAAGGCAAGGTTTTGGGGTTGTAATCTATAAAATATAAACCATCTGAAACAAATATTAACAGTTACTTCTATAAGAGTTTTGAACTCTAGAAATTTATTTGATTACTTTTGCTGTTGTGAATAGCTCTGATCACATTATCTGGGAAGAAGTCATCCACCTGTTTTATCGCACTCTTTGGGAAGACCCAGAGAGTTTTAGTGGATGGAACCAAATAAACTTGGTGTACTGTAACGAGAGGCATCTCCCAGGGCTCTCTTCTCGGACTGTGTGGAAGTGCAGCCACCTTGGAGGATAGGCTGGCAATCCAGGCTGATCTTTGCCAGCTTACAAGGTTGGCAGATCAAAACCTGATGGCATTCAATGCTGAGAAATGCAAGGTGCTCCAACTTGGGGGAGAGAACCCACACCACACTTACAGACTCGGCAGTGCTATGCTCGCTAGCACTGCATCTGAAAGAGACTGGGGGGGCGGGGGGTCATGATTGACCACAAGATGAACATGAGCCACCAATGTGATGCCACATTTGGCAAAGCAAACAAACCTCTGGCCTGCGTCTCTCAATGCATCTCAGACAAGACCTGGAAAGTAATCCTCCCACTACACTCGACCTAGGTGAGACCACAGCTGGAATACTGTGTACAATTCTGGGTTCCTCAATTCAGAAAGGATGTGAAGAGTCCAGAGGAGAGCCATGTGAATGATTAGAGAACAGGTTTTATGAGAGGCTGAGAGACATGGGACTTCTCAGCCTGGAAAAGGGTAGGCTCAGAGATGACTTGGTGGTAGCTTATAAGTATATAAGGGGAGTACACCAGGAACTGGGAGAACATCTGTTCACCAGGGCACCCCATGGGAAGACTAGTTCCAATGGTCACAAACTCTTGGAAGACCATTTTAGGTTGATCATAAGGAAAAACTTCTTTACTGTCTGAGTCCCTAGGACCTGGAATAGACTCCCCCCAGAAGTGGTGCTGGCATCTACTCTGGATTCCTTTAATAAAAACTTGGATGCCTATCTTGCTGGAATCATTTGACCCCTGCTGACTGCCTGCCCTTTGGGTCGGGGGCTGTACCTGATCATCTTGCAAGGTCCCTTCTAGCCCTAATGTCTATGAAATCTATGTTAATTGATGGTGAAGTCTAATTCTAAAGACTTCAACACACTTTTTACTCAGACTTTACTAAGGCATTTGGTACAATAGAACTCCTACAATATGTTTGCCAGTCATACTGGTTAATCTATTTTACTAAGAAAAAGTAAAAGTTCTAAGGGCCAAAAGGAGCAAGAAAATCGACTTCCTTACTAAAGTCTCAAACGAGGAAGGCTGGGAGCTGCCTCCATGCATTTAACCTCAGAGAAACCCACACATTTGGGTTTAGACCAGATCTAGGCATACTGGTGTGTAATGCTTTCATTATAGGACGTCATCCACCTTTTAATATATGGGAGTAATATGCTACCAACATTACTGTGAGATTCTACTTTTTTGTTTGTGAGTTTTATCAAGTGGGGCCTCTACATCTGTGTTGTGTGGCTTTTGATGAAGATGTGCTAGGAAAGGGGGAGGGCAAGGGAAAGATTTCAAGGAATAGGAAAGAAAGGGACTTTCATGTGAATGCCCTAAACCTCTGGATTCCTTGTTTCTTTGTGATTCTTACGGAGTTTTTTTTTAATGGATTTCAATAGGTAAGTGTGTTTTTGGAAGAAATCTGAGGGAAAATGACCCTCATGTCTTGAGCCATTTTTGTACCTGTTGTAGGAACTTGCAAAACTGAATATCTGCCATTTCCATTGGAAAAAAAATATGAAACTATCATGTTTTTACTAATTTCAGTATTTGTTAAGCAAATTAAACTCGTATAACATAAAATAAAACTAGACATGCTTTGTTCTTATTGTTGCTCAGCTAAAAGAGACTAGCACCGAAGAAAAATATTAAAGGTAAATTCTAAAGGATCAAGAAGTGAACAGTTTTTTGGGTTTTTTTCCCCCAGGAAAGTGATTACATAAGTGAGTTACATTAGATACTTATGAATGGAGCTTGCTGCAAATGTCAGGATGCTTTTTCTGTGAAAAAGCATGAGTGTAGTTATTTTTCAAATGCTTTAATTCCAATATGACTATAACACAAAAAACACTGTATAAACTAAACAAATTACTTTCATAACATAGGCTTTGGAAGGTCCTATGGAGGTCATAAAATCTAGCCCCGTGTGAGGGCAGGAAGCCATGTAATTAAGTTGGCCTTAAAAGATCACACAAAGACCTACTTCAGTTCCTCATGCATGGCACAGACCCAAAACACCCCACAACAAACTTTGCATCTTTAATACACACCTGCTTCCCTGCTATGTGGTACAGAAAGCAAGCAAGAGAAACAAAATAATGAGTTGAAAAAGAGGTTGAAATACAACTTTTATTCTATCAAAGCAGAATGTTTTGATTGACCCAGAATATTCATTTTGGCATTTTGTTTTGGAGGAACCATTTTAAAAATAAAGTGTGTATTCTAAAGTGGTAGGGGGGTGAAATTGGGGATTTTTCTGCAAAACAAAAAATATTGTTTCTGCTTAGCTTTCATTTAAAAAGAGGCTACTGCAATGGAAAAAAAAGCTGCGTCTCTTTTGAAATGTAATGATGTAGGATAGGGTCCTGTTGTGCAGTAAATGGCTCCTTTTTTGTCTTAGCAACAAATACAGTTGCTTCCGCCTCAAGCTCAAAGGTGGCTTTGACAGATGCATGCATCAAATGAGGGCAATGATTTTGAGTGACAGCCTGAGCCCATATTCTTAAAGGATATAGTATACTGTAGATGTGATAGGCACATCAAGTTAAAAGCACTGGTGAAAAGTAAAAACTTTAATGTTCTAGTTTATTTCTTCCTCCCTTCCTTCTCCTTCCCAGCACACATTTTGTTTCTGAGTCCTGTTAATTTTTAAGTTGGCTGCTGTCCTTCTTTGGTCAGTGGTCATAGTGTGCACAGTATTCATGAGAAATATGTATCTATGTAAGGAAAGGTGCTCAGGAGCCTAGATCTGAAAACTACTAAAACAAAGCCTTGTCCAAAATCCAGATGAGAAACTTTCGAGAGAAGGTGTTGAGATTTGATGATAAGATTTTCTCCACCATTGAGATAAATATAAACTGCAAACTTTGATCTAGCCCTAAATCAGAGATTTTGGTTTGAGGTTAATATGTAATTTAGTAGGAGGATGAAAGATCATAGTTCTTTGTTCTTCTTTGTATGCCATGTCCTAGAAAGAAGAGGAGATTAAAACAAACAAGAAAGCAAGCTCTGCAAGCACTCAAAATCTCCAGACTGCTTTAATAGCCATAAATAATAAATATTTATTGTGTCTACGTAATGAATTTGGTATTCCCTAATTATCGACAGGGCAATTAGCACTGCTTATTATTAAGGTTACCTTATGATTCTCATTATAGTACTCTGTTTTTGGTTGCCTAAAACTTGTTCATGTTTGGCCAGTGTAATTGGTGCTGAGGATGGCCCAGTACCTCTCTGTTCACAGCATGCACTAGGGAGAGGCCAACAAGGGTTGGCTAGAAATTCACTGTAATTGATCAGGATTAGGAGCCACTACAGAAAAAGGACTGGTAGGAAAGGGAGAAATGAAGTATGGACATATTGAACAAAGAGCAGGGAGGAGGGTCCTGAGATCGGGAGTGCATGGTGACAGGGAATATAACTAAGGAGTCTAATGCTGGTAGCCAACTTGTAGAGCCTGGACAAAGAGAGACTGTTGCTGAGATAAAGTCTGAAGAGGGGGACCAGTCAAAGAAACTTTCTGGGAAAGGGTGAAACTTGAAGGACCAGGGCAGAAATGTCTGTGATCAACAGAGAATACTCTCCTCCGGGGCCTGAAATGGGATCCAAGATCTGAGTCTCTCCTTTCTTCAGCTGTCAGCCAATATTTATGTAACCTTTTAACAAAGTGTTGTATTTCCTTTAGAGCTGGTCTACATAGGTGATGACAACCTACTGCTGCTTGTGACAGGGTGCTTAGCATACCTATCACTTCAAGAGGAGTAGAGGCTGCTTGCAAAGCAGCCTGCAGATGTGGCAGGGAGCACTTATCGAGTCACCTGATCAGAAGGGGGCCTGGCCTTGAAGCATATAAACTCAGAGCCTGAATTGGTCAGGCAGTCTAGCCCTGAGAGCTACAGATAGGTTAGGAGCTCCTGGGCAGCAGGGCTCTTGCGTAACATCCAAGTTGGGGTAAGCAACTCTGAAAGTTTGAGGAAGGGACTAAAGGGAGGAGGAGGTCCCAAAAGTCTTGGGAGTAATGAGGCCTGGAAGCACAAAATAGAGGGCATGGGCCCAAAGGGAGAGATCTTGAGGAGTTAATGTCAGCAGGGCCAGGGACCCCAAAGGTCTCACTGGCTCAAGAGCAGGGCCAGGGCCCAAAGACAGGGGTCAAAGGCCAAGGAGGGCCACAGCTGGGGACTGGCAGGGCTAGGGCAGCTCATGAGTCTCAACTGGCTTGGGAGTGGGGCTAGGGGCCAGAGGTGAGCCAAAGACTGGGCGTCATGGCTGGAGACCAAAGGAGCCAAGGACCGCATAGCCCAGGAGGGGCAAGGCCTGGGGCCAGGAGCCTAATGCCCAGGAGAGGTGCATGTCATCAAGGCCCAGGTTCTCCAAGGAGGAGTTTGCTATGCTGGATTATTGTAAAGTAATCAGCTCTGTAATATGCATTACTAGTTTCTGCC
>NW_005842697.1:701767-723472 GCF_000455745.1 Alligator sinensis
CTTGTAGCCAGCTCCACTCTTTTTTTTCCCTCAAAAAACAGGACCCTTCTGGCTTTCTGTTATATTGCAGCAAGTTATTCTGACAGGCTAGAAGCATGTATTTGTTGAATAGATCTTAAACTTCCAACATTTCAAAACACTTTTACTGGAGAGTGGATTTACTTTTCAGTGTTTTGAAATTCAATATTCTATTGATAACTTTGTTCGTTCTTTAGCAAGAGCAGTATACAGTAAAGGTGTGTAACACTGAGTAATGCACGATGTATAATAGTTTCAGCATTTCTAATGCTGACTTCTGCAACATCCATGTGTAGTGTATGAAGGGAAAGGATGGTTATACAATTGAGACATGTGAATAGAGCCCCGTTGAACTGGATTCTGGTTCTGCCTCTTAAGAGAGTTCCTGTGCGATCTTCAACAATTCACTTAAGTCATATCACAAAGTCACTGGTTGCTTGTTCCATGTTCTCTATTCGGCAGATTTTTGAGTCCCTAAATTAGGATCTGATTGGGAGGAGTGATGAGCTGTCACAAATGCAGCTGATGTTAATGTGATTTGTGCTTTATATACACAATCATTTTTATAATGCTAAGTACACTGAAAAAAAACAGAACTTGAATGTCCCAGTTTGGATACCAAACTAAGTGGAACTTTTGACCTCAATCTTCCTCTGTCTGTTTCAAACAGGGAGCATCCCATTTCTTCCACAGGGATGTTTTAAATATGCAATTTTGTGAAACTCTCAGGTACTACAGTGACATGTATTGTAGGGAATCCCATGGGGAAGCTTTTTAATTATTCAGAGCTAAGGGCCATCTAACTCTGAACTGTCCATGTTTAGAGCTTCAGGCTCATCTGTAATTACTACTGTAACTTGTGTGTGAGTCAACAGATGTCTAATATTTAGTTTTAATTCTCTGTGAAATCTTTATTTCAGCAAACTATTAATGAAACTTCAATAGGTAAATATAAAGTAAACTAAATTAAACTCAACTCGGGGAGCAATATTATTTCCACTGAATTTGAAGACATTACGTAACTGTCTCCAGTGAGTCCTTATTTGACAACAGTCGAAAAGAACACTACTATAATTCAATAAAAAAGTTCCATATTGTTCTTTAGTGTGAGTTAGTAGTTTAATAACACTAAGGAATCTTTAAAGGAATAAGAAGCTGTCTTCTAAGTTTTCATAAAATGGTGTATGTCTTCTGATTTTCTGCAAG
This sequence comes from Alligator sinensis, assembly GCF_000455745.1. Classification (NCBI taxonomy): domain Eukaryota; kingdom Metazoa; phylum Chordata; order Crocodylia; family Alligatoridae; genus Alligator; species Alligator sinensis. Next base: position 702,992 of record NW_005842697.1, read on the forward strand.
AGTCTGTTGTTAAATTACACATCATAAAAGTTTGGGAATAGAATTTATTGATGACAGGGAAAAATAACTAAAAAGATGATAGCACAAAAGGTCACACAACACAACTCTGTAAAATTGTTCTGAATTTCTATTAACTAGTTAAGTCCTTTCACACACTTCCAAAAATGCAGTGTGTTTTAACTGGTTGTAGTTCCTCTAGCTCTAATTTGGAAATATGGTTATTTTATTATTTGTAACTGAAAGCAAGGAACAAGTGCAATCCAGGAATCCTATATTTTCTTCTGAGCAACATCCTTCAAACTTAAGTACACCCAATGGAAGGGAGGGGCCATCACCAGGGAGGACTATACCTCGGTTGCTCGGGGCTGCAGGGGGGTGGTCAGGAAGGCCAAGGCGGAGATGGAACTGGGACTAGCTACCCAGATTAAGGACAACAAGAAGTCCTTTTTCAAATACATAGGGGCAAAAAGAAGGTACCCAGTAACGTGGGGCCTCTGCAAGACGTGCTAGGAAATCTGGTTGTCGCACCAGATGACAAGGCTAACCTATTTAATGATTTCTTTGCCTCCATTTTCCTGAGCAGGGACCAGATCAGCCCATCTGCTGGCACCCCCTCAGGCCCTGGGGGAGGCGTACCCAGGCCTAGGGTCAGTGAGGATCTAATCAGGGAACTTCTAGAGGGACTGGACGTATTTAAATCAGCTGATCCTGACTACCTCCACCCCAGAGTGCTGAGGGAATTAGCAGAGGTCATTACAGGACCCCTGGCACGGCTTTACGAGCACTCATGGTGCTCTGGTGTGGTGCCAGAGGACTGGAAAAGGGCCAATGTGGTTCCCATTTTCAAGAAAGGGAGGAAGGAGGACCAAGGGAACTATAGGCCAGTTAGCCTCACCTCGGTCCTGGGTAAGCTTTTTGAAAGAATTATTCTGGTGCATGTCCATGAGGGGCTAGTAGGGGAGATTATGCTTAGGGGTAACCAACATGGGTTCATTAGAGGCAGGTCCTGTCAGACCAACCTGGTGGCCTTCTATGACCAGGTCACAAAATACTTAGATGCAGGGGTAGCAGTGGACGTAGTCTTTCTGGAATTTAGGAAGGCCTTCAACACTGTCTCTCACCCCATTCTCATTAAAAAGCTAGGTGACTGTGGAGTTGACACCTACACAGTCAAATGGGTCACTAACTGGCTGGAGGGCCACACCCAGAGAGTGGTGGTGGATGGGTTTTATTCAACCTGGAGGGATGTGGGCAGTGGGGTTCCCCAGGGCTCGGTCCTTGGGCCTGCACTGTTCAACATCTTCATCAGTGACTTGGATGAGGGGGTAAAAATGCACCCTGTTCAAATTCGCAGATGACATTAAGATGTGGGGGGAAGTAGGCACGCTAGAAGGGAGGAATAGGCTGCAATCAGACCTAGACAGGTTACAGGGGTGGATGAGAACAGAATGGGTTTCAACACTGACAAGTGCAAGGTACTGCACCTGGGGAAGAAGAATCAGCAGCATACCCACAGGCTGGGGAACTCCCTTCTCATCAGTGCAGAGGCAGAAAAGGATCTTGGAATCATTATTGATGCCAAAATGAACATGGGCCGGCAGTGTGGGGATGCGGTCAGAAAGGCCAACCGTACCTTGTCATGGATCCACAGATGCATCTCGAGCAGGTCCAAGGAGGTGATTCTCCCCCTCTGTGCCACTGGTCAGGCCACAGTTGCAGTACTGCATCCAGTTCTGGGTGCCGCACTTCAGGCGGGATGTGGACAACATGGAAAGGGTCCAGAGGAGGGCCACCTGAGTGAACAGGGGGCAGCAGGGCAGGCCCTACGAGAAGAGGCTGCGGGCCTGAACCTGTTCAGCCTCCACAAGAGAAGGCTGAGGGGGGATCTAGTGGCCTGTTACAAACTTGTCAGAGGGGACCAGCAGGTATTGGGGGAGTCCCTGTTCCCCCAAGCACTACCAGGAGTGACTAGAAATAATGGTCACAAGCTGGCAGAGGGTAGATTCAGACTAGGCATCAGGAGGTGCTACTTCACTGTCAGGGTGGCTAGGATCTGAAACCAACTTCCAAGGGAAGTGATGCTGGCTCCTACCCTGGTGGTCTTTAAGAGGAGGCTAAATGAACACCTTGCTGCTCTTTCCTGCCAGGGCAGGGGGTCAGACTTGATGATCTGTCAAGGTCCCTTCCGACCCTACAAACTATGAAACTATAAGCATCTTGAATGTATTTTTTTTAGCAACAACACGTAACAAATTTCCCCCTTTCAGTTTTTCCTTTCCATATTTCTCATGCTTCTGGTCACTTGTGTTCTTTTTCTTACCTTTCCTATTTCACTATATCTTTTTTTGTGCTTTTTGTTGTAAATTTCCTGAATGCTTCATTGTCATGTTTAGAATATTTTGCAATTAAAACAATTCCATGCTAAGCAGATTACCCAAAGGAGTAATGGTTTAATCACAGTTATACAACTAAACTTGTTATGTACGCTGATGGGGAATTCTGCATGTGAGAAGAGCTCCAGGATAACAAGTGGATCAGCTGGTGGGGTCCAGGCCAAGATTATTGAAAGTACTAGCAAACTGCCTGTCAAGAATGAGGGGGGGGGGTGAGTCGGGTGGAGATGGAGCCCTGTGTCTAGCCTCATGCCCCACCCCTCCCACCCCCTCTGCTGCTCCAGGTGCAACCCTGCTCCACCCCCACCCCTCCCTTGCTGCTCTGAGTCCTGTCCCATCCTGCCCCACTCTGGGTCTGGCCCCGCTCCACCCCCTTCCCCCCCGCCACTCTGCCACTCTGGGTCCTGTCCCATTTTCCCCCACAGCTGTTCCTGTCTGGCCCCGCTGTACCCCACTCCCCACCAGCTGCTCTAGGTCCCTCCCCTTCCCCCCCACCACTCTGGGATTGGCTCTGCTCTACCCCACCTGCATCCAGCCCCACTTTACCCCCCCTGCTTGGGGTCTGGCCTCACTCAACCCTCCCCCCCACCACTCCAGGACCAGCCCCACTCTAACCCCACCTCCCCCCACCTTTCCAGGTCCAGCTCCACCTCTGCTCTACCCCTCTGGGTCCGGCCCTGCTCTACCCACCCTCCCTCCACAGCCTTGCTGTACTCTGCGTCTGCGTTCATGTCCATGTGGCCTGTATCCCTCCCATGCTTCCCCTTCCCTCCCTGCCTGCCATGTTCTCCTCCCTGCCAACTGTTCTAGGGGCTATCAGGGCTCAGCAGCAGGAGGGTGCCATCACTGTGATCTCCCCCTTCACCCTCAGGCAGGGAGGTGGGGGGAAGCACTGCTGCTCAGGTGGCCCTGGCATGTTTGCAGCTGCCACAAACTTCACCAGCAGTGGCTCAGACTTATAAATAAATCCCTTTACTCCATAGAGCTGTTTGAAAAAATGATTGATTTTAGGACCAGTCTGACTCAATATTTGTATTGCAATAGTGTTTACACATCCCAACAGAAAAGCTCTTATTTTGTATAGTAGCAAGAACTTGCATTCTAAATATACAAAGTGTGCCAAGGGTAGGAGAAAGGAAATATAATTTTTTGATTTTACAGTTCCAGAAGTGAGCCCCAGAAAGCATAATTTGTCTAATATCAAATAGGAAGTCTTTGTCAGAGTTAAGGATTGAATGAGGTTGCTCAGTTTCTTCACTTTTATACTTAATCTCAAGGTGATTCTTCCACCAAATTAGAGATCTGAAGTTAGACTAAAATATATTAATATTTTACTGGGTGCAATAGGAACAGCTATGTAGTTGCTGTACAAGTGACAAAGCCTTCAGTTTCCCAGAATTTTTGCAGACTCCTGAATGAGTTGTGTTTCTAAATACTAAGTATAAGTAATTATTTTTAAGACCTGATTTTTGTTTTCATTGGGTGCATCTACACATGCAATTAATTTGAAGAATAAACTCCAGAGCAGTTTGAGCTGGAGTAAACTACTCCTGGGTGTTGCAGTCTGAGTACATGTGTACCCTCAACAGCAGCAGTTTGAGCCAGGGCAGAGCAGTTTATGCCAGGGGCAGCTCCTGTTCTGGGCTCCAGGTGGTGGCATCAGGCATCAGAGGGGTTGGCTGGGGCACAAGGGTGCTGAAAGTCCAGAGTCATGTGGCTAGGTGGCAGGCAGGAGTCTGGCTGCCTGGGCTGACCAGGTGGAATTATGCTCACTGTTGGCATCTACATATGAATTTTATCTTACAGCAGAGTAATTAACTGTGATTATCAGTATTAATTAGTTTACTGCAGCCCAATGCCATCGCACAGGAAGATGGTGATGCTTTACTTTGCATCTAATTGGTCTACTCTGCAGTAAAGTGAATATGTAGACGCAGCCACTGAAAGCTCTGCTGAAACTCTCATTTACTTTCCAAGAAAAAGCTTTGAATCTGATTGTGTCCTAAGAGACTTTGAACAACTTCCACACTAGATAATGCTCAGAGATTGATTCAGGTGTATCCTAAGGGCATTAGAATTTTAATTCAGTTGTGATTTCTTGCAAAATACTTATTGAACTAAATGGGAATTTTGCCTGGGAAGGAACTACAGAATTTGAGACCAGGTCCATCAGTGCTCTTAAGCACTCACATAACTGAAATATTTGAGTAGCCTCAACAAATCTATTTACATGTTCAAAATTAAGCACATTCTGAACTGCTTCTCTGAGCCAGGAGTTTTGGTTTTCCAAAAAGTTTTCTATTCATTCTCTGGTTAAATATATCAATTATCCATCTTGTTGTACATCTTCTAGCAACTATTTAAAAACTGCCAAAAAATCGGCATAACATTATGAAATCTAAAATTAGTTTTTTATTTAGGCTAATGTTATTTTATCCACATTTCTCAGTCTTGATGTGTCTGAAAGAAGGCTCGTAATGGAACCCCTTTAGTATATCGTTTATTAAGCCTCCCTGGGTGAGTAGAGGTTGGGGTGAGAATGACTCAATAATGTAATTTTAGGATTTATGTTTGTATTTATCTCAGTCTAACATGCTACCTATGATTTATCATGTGAAAATCTAGAATATGTTTAGGGAGACCATATCTTGGGGAGGAATATGGGTATGAGAGAGAACATACCCTTCTTTGCACTCTAAACATTTACATTTTACATTGGATTCCCAATCATCTTCAATCCAAGGTAAGTCATTCATAGTCCATAATTATAAGCCAGTATACACAAAAAGAACTTGTAAGAAATGCAAATCTGACTTATTTTATTCATTTCTAAAATATTTCTCTCCTTTTCATTGCTGTATTTTGTTTCTATCAATGTTTTTAAAAATGCTCTGATCAGGTTTCTGTCATAATTTTGAAATATAGAAACCACTTTAATGTCCATACTTTACTCAATAAATCATTCTCAGTTTCATTAAGAAAAAAAAGTCCAAGTCATAGTATCTTGTAATTTACTTAGTTTAGCCTTTACAGTTTTCCTCAGTTTCAATTGTAACTTCCAGATAAAGTGCAATTCTTGAAAATGTCATGTTCAAAGATGGTAATATCTTTGGAAACATGGAAATTGACATTTCTGATATTGTTTGATGCAGATGTTTGGTTTTTAATGACTTATGACATCCAAAATATTATCTATCCCTTCTATCGGTATGGAAAGCGGAAAATTGGAGCACTGGGATAAATTTCATTTTTCCACTTAATTTTTTTTTGCTATTTTTAGCTTTTTTTCATATTTAAAACATTACAAAAACATATATAAAAGATAAAATGCGGCCTTTTAAAACCAGTTATCATTCTGCTGTCCTTCTAAAATTAGCTGCTTAAAATATAGTTACAGTCATAGTATCTTGTTGTAAAATAGAAATACCTCCCTCTTCAACCAGGATGAGGAAGTGTTTTTTTTCAACTCATGCTAGCTATAAAATGAAGTATTCAGGTTTTCCCAAATGGGGGGGGGGGGGAAGGGAGGGGGCAGGAACAGGCAAGAGGGAAGAAACCCTCCATCCATCCCTACTACTATTATTCCCATCCCCAGCTGTGTCCAGCCCTTATGCAGTGGGCAGGGATAGCTCTGGTATTTCCTCATCCCTGGGACAGCAGGGAAAGTCAGGTGGGAGATGGGGAGAAAGGAAAGTGGAAAGGGTACGCTTTTGAGTCAGAAGGAGAAGGGAGGGAGGATTTTCACATGCTTTTGGAACTTGAAATAGTCCCTGGAGGCTCCCATGGTGTGGTCCAATCCAAAAGGAGGGTGCAGCTGCCCACTGCATCCCCTTTGGATCCTCCCCTGCTAGTATGTCTAGTTCAGGTCTTGATCCTGCTATTCTTCCCAAGCATGACAGCACACAGATATCTGCACTATATGTGATGAGCTCATTCTGTTCACAGACTTCTGCTTTCTGATGTCCAAAAGAGCACCATGCTCATGGCACCTAAATCCAATATTTCTGCCTAGATAGATTGCGGGAGAGAGAGAGATGATGCTGGGGGGAAGGTTGACAGCAGAGGGAGTAGAGGTGCATTGGCTGGAAATTGAACCCAGGCCAACTTCTTGGCTCACCACTATACCACCAGTGCAGGCAGGCAGAGAGAATGTACCCCTATTTTACAGTGTTCCTGCCATATGCAGGCATCCAATTGCCTGATTATAGCTCTAAGCAGTGTCAGAACCCTAGGGCAGGATTGAGTCTCAAATGAAGTATCTTCGTATTAAAATATTTGCATCATGAACCGTTAATAGACCCACAGTGACAATGAAAATATCCACAACTATGTAGCTTCTGTTTCTGACATCCAGGTGAAGGGAAATGTTTTCCTGGGGTCACTTTTTCTGTCACTTTAATTATATTTCTTGAAATATAACCAATGAGTCAGAATATATTAAAATAAATCAGCATGTATTTGCCTTTCCATGTTGTGAGACGTATAGTAGTTGGGTTAGCTCAAGTTTTAGTGAACTGAATTATAAATGAATAATAAAAAAAAAAATAGTTTATTCAATTTAAAGTGCAACGTTCAGCAAACAAGTATTGAGGAGTAGCTCACAACACTTGCTTGAAAGGGCAAGTCCATACATCTGTTGGCAAATTTTAGTTTTAACTAAATTATCAGTGTAGAAACATAGATATGAATCTATTTAACCAGTGTTAGTTCTGTAAATACTGAAGCTGTTTCTATTGGCTAGACTTCTGGAAAACCTCAATTTGATTCTTTTTTCTCTTACATTGTAGATAAAGTAGGGGGTAGAAGAAGAAGCACTCTAGGAATTTTTTGAGCTTATGTCATTGGTCCATCCAGCTCAAAACCACATTGATATGTGTTGAGAGAGAGATTTTTTTTTTAAATGTAAATATCATTACAAAGGGGGGGGGGCAGGGGGAGATCAATTTTATCCTTCGTGAAAACAGAATGTTGTACTTCAAGATCCTAAGGGGAGGGAGGCCAGAGAGCAAAAGGATAAAGATACTGAACTTCAGAAAAGCAGACTTCAGCAAACTTGGGGCAAGCTTCTGAAAGATCTTCACCCTTTCTGCCTTCAACCCATGTTTTTACGTGCCTGCCTCCCAGAAGGGGAGACATGGTAGAATGGAATGCTAATCGGGAGCCACATATTTTTCTGGCATATTTTTGAACTTTTTATGGAAAAAAAAAATTAATAAATTAACTGCCAAAGGCTTAGGTACAAGTGTTACATTAAGGTTGACCTAACCAGCCTGGTCATGCAGGTGTTCACAGGGCTTAAATGGCCCCCAAAATGATGTGCCTGATGTAAGATATTTAATTTCCTTAAGTGAACTGAATTTTAAATTAATAAAGGATTAACTTAATTTAGTGTACATGTTTGGAGCACACGCCTGGGGACAGGAAAGCCCTGTCAAATACCCCAGGCTGTTCTGTTCCTACCATCCTGACACTGACTGTGCTGTTTTAGCCCCCTGACTACATCCGCAGATCTGCCAGCCCCTCTGCCATCCCAAGTAACTTATCGCAGTCTGCCTGTGCTCCTCCCAGAAATGGCAAATGCTCACAGTTTAGGTTTACGCACTGGTGATGTGGAGGAGGTACACGTGCACACCCTGAGATTGGCAGTGCACCCTCTGCAAAAAGTGTCACTAACGCTGCCGGCAGCACCTCTGGGCAAGTGCTGCTTGCCATGCCTCCCCCCACTTCCAGTGGAATCTGTGGGCAGTCCCCTATCACTGCTGGCCACTGCCCTACACAGCCAGCGGTGTCTGTGGGTGGCCACTGACCACTAGTTGGCGCTCACTGCTACCGCCCCCCCCCCTTCCCATTGCCAACAGCGCTGCAGCTGCCTGTGGGAGCTCACCACTTATTGCCCTTATGCTCATGCTGCTGACAACACTGTCACCACCTGTGGGAGCTCACCATGCTGCCCCAGCCCCTGGGGGCATGCAGCATTTCTGGGTTTAGGTTGCTTAAAGTAAGCTTCCTAAACTAAAACTGGATGTGGTGAATACTTGTTCACAGTCTAAAATCCTGGCCCCAAAGATATGTCAGCACTTAATTTACTATTACAAACACTAAACTTAAGTGATGATTGTCATAACCCAATGATTTTTAGTGCCTCGGCACATTGGAATTTTCCCGGCACATTGGAATTTTCCTGCCACATGGAGCTTTCTTTGCACGGTGGATTTCTCAGCAGCAGAGGGAAAACCCTGGTGCAAAAGAGTTCCCGCCACATGTATGCAAATTTGTGTCCCACTATTGGTCAATTCTAAATTATTCCTACGTGGCGGCTAGCAATTGGCTCGCTAGCCGTATAAAAGGTTAGAGCAGTTTCCGCCCAAGTTGGAGGACTCCACAACCATCTCGTGGGGAACTCTAAGCGCGCTGTGGAGCCTAGCAAACTCCGCATGTGTCTTGGAGGAGGACATAGGGGCCTGATCAGCTTCTAACCACTCCTCATCATAGTGGAAAGATTGACGTATCCCCCGTGTTGAGCATGCGGAGTCGTACATCAACGACTCATCTCAGTTCAGTTGGGAAGAGATCTCACTTCTGTTTGTTTGTGTGCAACTGTAACTCAAGCAAGTTTCCTTCCTGCACTGTGACCATCGGCAGTGTAAGTAAAGCTTTCTTTGTACAACCAATACGCTTCCGTGCCTAACTCTACTCTGTCATGGAAAAACTCCACCTGACGGTCCGGGCTACTGGCCATAGCCTTAGACCGCCCTTGGTCCCGACAATGATAATTGTTTGTCTAATTGCCACTGAAAGTCAAAACAAAAGTAAAAATGTTACAAGTTTTCTATTAAAATTTAATGTTGCATATATTCTTTGCAACATTTATAAATATAATGTCTCAAAAGTGAAACAATATCTCAAAATGTTAATTGTCATTTCCATTACTGCAGTTCTTCCTGTTAAAAGTTGGTTAATCAAACAAACAAATTTTCCCTTTCCCACTCTCCCACTCTTGCATCCGTGCCTATTATTTCATAGATTTCCTAGACATTAGGGCTGGAAGGGACCTTGGAAGATCGAGTCCAAACCCCTGCCTGAAGGGCAGGAAGCCACCTGGGGTCATAGGATCCCAGCAAGATAAGCATCCAATTTATTCTTGAAGGTGTTCAATGTAAGTGCTTGAATCACCTCTGATGGCAAGCTATTCCAGACCTTGGGGGCTTGGACAGTAAATAAATTCTTCCTTATGTCCAGCCTATAATGGTCTTGCAGGAGTTTATAACCATTTGACCTCATCATCCCTTGGGGCACTCTGGTGAACAAACATTCCCCCAGATACTGGTGGTCACCCCCGATTAAACATATAGGTGGCCACCAGATCACCCCTGAGCCTGTGCTTTTCTAGGCTAAAGAGCCCCATAGCTCTCAGCCTGTCATCGTAAGGTCTGTTTTCCTGACCTCTGATCATGTGCATGGCTCTTCTCTGGACTCTCTCAAGCTTCTCCATATCCTTTTTGAATTGTGGGGCCCAAAACTGGATGCAGTACTCCAGCTGTGACCTCACCAAGGCCGAGTACAAGGGGAGAATGAAGTCCTGGGATTTGATTGAGAAGCATCTATGAATGCAAGCCAGCATTTTGGTTGCTTTACTAGCTGCGGCATTGCATTGCAGGCTCATGTTCATTAATAGATATCTTCTCTTTCTTCTAATTGGCTTTCTACTGAGTTTTTCCCTGGGATCTTAGCTGTCTTTCTCTCAAATTATTTATAGACCCTCCTATTTGCCTCAAACCACAACCACTTTGTTGGAGAGAAATGAGTGATTCTTTGGGATCAGGAAGTGGCAGCATAGACCTACCTATTCTTTCTGCCTCCCCTCCTTCCCTCTTGTATTGTACTTTGGCAGAAATGAGAGAGCTAGCAGATGGTAAGGGAAGACAAAGATTTGGATTTTGACTTGGATGTCTTGAGTTGATCCATTACTAGATAGGAGGTGCTAACTCAATGTTGACCTATTTGCAAGAGAAATTTCAACTGATATTAATGACAGTTGGAGTTTACATGTAAAAGGTACTCTAGATGAATGATCTTTTGCATCTATGGACTGGAACATCTGTGAAAAACAAATCATTAACTATAGTTACCAAAACCAAGCTTTTTTAGTATGTGGATTAATTTGAATTGGATAACAAACATCCCTTACCCATTTCCATTCTAACTTAAACCCATTAGAAAAGCAAAGATTTACTTGCTTAAAAAGTTTCTGCTGCAAGTGCTGAGACTATATGTATATATTATACTTAAGGTATCTTGGTGCCTTTGTATGTTTGATATTACTGTAACAGTGAGAAATGGTATCACTCAACCTGTGATTCCAGCAGATTTTTTCATTCCATCAGAAGTGAGCTAATTGCTAAAAATGAATCAATCAGTCCAAATGTGAACTTTGAGAAGTGTGAGTTAGATGGGACCCTGGACTTGGGAACTGGGAGGCCTAGGGTGTGTTTCCAGCTCTAGTCCTTACTTGTTTTTTCTTAGTTTTGACTGATACTCTTCCTTGTGTGGTTAGATTGTATGCTCTTTGTATCAAGGAATGTCTCTCAGTTTGCAAGTGCTGGAGAGTTTATGGCTCTTATAGTACTGCTACTATTCAGAAAGCGGAGTCAGTTCTGAAAGAAAAGTTGTTGCTGAGGATTATTTAGGAGTGGATGATCTGTAATTCTTCTTTGTAACTAGCTCTCGTTCAGGGCTGGTGTGTAATCTAAAATAAGAAAAGCCTTGCCACTTCTGTCTATCTGTCCATAATGCTCTGGGCCAACTGGACATGTGCAGCCCGGAGCCTTAGGACAGACAGATGGGCAGGCAAAGGTGGGAGTGGGGCCAGACTGTGCTCTCTGCTGCGGGGACTGGCTGCCTTGGCGGGGGTGGGCGGTGCGCAGCCACAGGGTGCTGCGGGGAGAGCAGGCAGGGGCTGGGGGCAGTGCCTGCTGAATATAGCACACGGCAGTGGGCTGGGGCATGCCCACGTACATGCTCCCCATGTGGCAGCCTGTGGCCATGTGCTATGCCCTCCCATGTTGGGAGCATGAAAACACAGGAGGGGCATGGCACAAGGCTGCAGGGTGCCATGTGGGGAGCGGGAGTGAAGGGCGTGCCCCCCACCATGGCCATGTGCTGCAGGCAGTGGGCACTGCCTGTGTCCCCCTACCCGTTCCCCTTGGGGATGCCTGATGCCATGCACCTGCCCCCTCCATGGTCTGCAGCAGGCAAGTGCTCCCTGTGCAGGGAGTGGGCAGGGGGGTGCACCCTGCCCTGTATGCTACTAGTGATGGGCACTGCCCATACATCATATGCCCCTTTTTGCATGGCACCCTGTGCCTCCCTCCCCCACAACCCACCACCCAGAGCTGGCAGGTGCTCCCGGCGTGGGAGAGAGCAGGGCATGCGGCCATAGGGTGCCACGAAGGCAGCAGGTCAGGGGCATGGTCGGTGCCTGCCAAATGGATCATGTGGCTGCAGGATGGGTTGGGGCACACCCCTGTACACGCTCCCTGCATGGGACCCTGCAGCCACTCACCACGTCCCTCCCTGTGGTGGGGCAGATGGGTGGCTGGGTGTGGCATGTTGCTGGCTGGGTGTCTGAAGTGGGGGGTGCACAGGGCTGGACACAGAGCGGGGTGGGGTTGCATGCGGCTGGGCGCGGAGTGGCGGCTGCGCAAGGCAGTAGATGGCAATGCTCTGTCCCCACTGCCTGCCCATTATTCTTGATGGTCATTTTGCTAGTATGTAAATAAAACCAATTCCACTAAGGGTATACAAGAAGTACTGCTGACCTTTCAGCTGGGAAGTCCCTGAAATCTACCACCCAGCATATCAAACTGATCTGAACTCTGTATTTTAAGTGTTTCACTCAAGTTAAGCAAGGTGTTCTCTTTATCTTTGCAGTGGAATGGGCTGAAAGCCATGAAGGTCTTTAGAAAAGACAATCCTGGTTCTCTAGAGAGATCCATATAACCATGACCTTCCGTTATTTCATTAGGTGAAGGGTAGTGCTGTTTGTGTCATTCCATTGTGGAGTTGATAACATTAGAATTATTGGCTGTTGTAGTCAAACATGCCTTATTTTCTTGTACTGCACACTGTTGACACTTCTTTATTAATACTGTATTCAAAAGGGTAAAAAACCTTCAAGCAAGATGCTTAAGATGATTTAACTTTGTGAAAGTCTATATGTTTAGTCTACGTTTAGTAAATGCTGCTGTATAGCTTGCTAAAACAAAATTTTAGAAGATTCCCCTGGCTTAGAACTTTCAGCCCTTTCAAGAACAAAATCTACCACCCAACAGAAGGACAAAAGTATTATTATTCTTTTAAAATGGACCCGAAACCTTAATTTTAAATATTTTATTCAAATAATTGGTATTCTGTGATTCAGTTTTTTTTTAAATAAAGTTTCTCAGTAAGCTCAATAAACCAGTCTAGTAAATAATCTTTGAATAAGTAAAGTCTCCTTTATGTGTAAATCAAAAAGATATTTAACAACTGCAAAAATTCTGTGTGGCATGTCACTGACAAAAATAATTCATGAATTCATCTTATTTTATATATAGTAATTCAATATACATTTTTATTGTAGTATCTATGATCTGGATGTGCAACTTAATGAGGGTGCAATATTCTTATTGAAAGAATTCACCAGAGCATTAGTCAACATATACCCATATATGTACAGTTTGGAGCTGTGCTTATTTCTGTAAGACAAAAAAAAAAAGGAGGGATGGATGGAAGCAACATGGACGTGCATCTGAGTGATATTCACATGCACTATATTCTTCAGATGAGATAAAATAATGTTTTTTCCATATGGATAACAAATGGTCTATCATTCATACTTTTGTTCATGCAGGTTTCAGAAGTCAACTTTCTGATGAGAAAGATCTTGATTGCATTACACACATCAGTCTTAGAATACAGGTCATCACCAGGGATAGAAACCGATCCATTTCCCCTGTCCCCCTCCCTTTCTCCTCTACTATGCAGCTAAAGCAGTCTTGTCTGATACATAAAGAAAACAGAGATGCAAAAGATCTTCCTGAATTTTCTATTACTGAAGTTGTGTCAGAGCACTAGATACTCTCCCCTTCTATATAATAGGGCAGGATTGAAGGTGCAAAGGAATTTGCTGTATGGCTGATCACCTGACAACTCTTTGAAAATAGACACTAAAGATGCAACTGTAAGTGGAGGAGCAAACAATGTGTTCTTCCTTATGAATCAGTCAAAACAGGGATCTAGAATACCTCCAAGGACTACTGCTGCTGTCTGGTTTAATCTATACTGTATTTAAAAAACAAAACAAAAAACAAACAAAGTCAATGTAGAGTCTGAATTTTATCTTATAGCTAGCTTTTGGAAATCCATAACCTTTTCTTTGCATGGAACCATTGTTTGTATTGGCTTTGGGAAATGAGATAAGCATTTGCTGTTGAAGTCTTGAATGCAGTCTATATCTAGAAAACAAGTGTTGTTTTTCTTTTGTTTTAAAATTGTGAATGTTCTGTGTAGAATGGCAGCAAGTTTTGAAGCTCAATTTTTGGTTTGAATCTGTATCTCTCCAAGGCTTACAATTTGAGATGTAGACTTTTGGCTCAGGTATGTTTCCAGTACATGATCAAGTTTAGTTAATTGGGCAGGATAGCCCCTAAATGGGAACCTGAAGTCCTGGTCCTGGGCTGCATGACTGTGGTAGAGCATTTGTTCCAGATTTACAGCATCATTCAGGGATGAGCCCTGGGTGACAGCTGAAGCACCCCTGAGCTTCTGAACAGTGTGTGGTGCACTGCGGCAGCCTCATGATGTGGCAGTGGCAGTGTGGGTGCCAGGTGGCCAGGGCTGAGCCCCCCCCCCCACTGCCCTGTGCCATGTGGGGGGCTGTGCCATGAGGTCCCAAGTGGCCCCCACTGCTGCCGCTGCTGATAAGCTGCGGGCAGTGTGGGAGGCTGGAGCTGGGTGGGGGAGTGTTCAGGAACCTGGAGTCCACCAGGGAATCCCTGAATCATCCCCAGCCTCCTGATTGACCGCTCCCTTATTTGTCTCTAGCCTCCTGCTTATTCTCCTGCTTGCCTCCAGAGTGCCACCAGCTTGCCTCCAGCTTATAGGCTTCTAGGAGAGAGGCGGGGATCAGGATTGGCATATGATGAAGTATGTTTTTGCCTACAAAAGCTCATGCCTCTCTAAATGAATTAGTCTCTGAGGTGTCACCCCACCCATCTGGCTGCCTGACTTCAGGCTAACATGGTTAACTCTCTGTTCAAGGTAACTTGTGAAATCAAAAAAAGAAGAAAGTAAGAAAAAAAGCATTGATAACTCAGTCAAACAGAAGGGAAAATGAAAATACAAGCCCTGTAAGAATTTTAAAAAAATTACTTCTGCAAAAATCAGGGCAATTTTCCTTGTGCTTTCAAGTGTCTACCTCAATGCAAAACCAACTAGTTACTCACGTGTTCAAAATAAAGCTTGAGCAATGTAGGTAAAATTTACATAAGCAACCCAGTCAAACTGAGCATAGATTGCCAGAGAGTTGAACCTTGTAGCAACAGCACAGCTAATAAATAAGTGATCTTGCACTTACGGGGCCTTCTAAAGATTTCAAAGAACTTTATGAAAAATAGCCCTGCTTAAGGGAAGTATTCCCACTGAGCTAATAAGCACCTGAGTGTATGGGCATATAAACAACTTACCACAAGGTAAAAATGTGATCTTAGAGGGTCAATGGCTGAACTACTTCCCAGTTGGTTTAAAAAAAAAAAAAAAAAAGCACATGAGCAGTTACTTCAGAGAAGTCATTGCATCACAAATTTGTACCATACCTTACCTCACAGTAATTTGCTCACATATTCATATACTCCTACCCCTGGACGGAGAGATTACACCAAGTGCCTGAACAGAAACAGCAATTTCATGGCATAACTGCAAATGTTCAACTCTTACTTTGAACTTGTGTTCAAAGTAAGAGTAATACATCTGACCCTATCATTTTTGACACTCCAAAGAACACTGAAAATAAAAACAGCCTCTTAAAGTCAAAAGTGAAATGATAATCTCTTGAAATGGAAAGTAGGTTATCACAATGCTGCTAGTGATGACAATATAGGCTTCTCATGAAATACATTCAGTGCCTAAATACAAAAACAGAACTACAGTTCACATACCATGCAGGGTTGTCCATAATCTGGAGGAAAAAAAAAATATGAACAGGAGATAAGCAGTGGGGAAAAACAAAACTAAATAAAGGTACCACATAACTGAATGTACTGGAAATCTAGGCTCTGGCTAGGTCAGTTGTCCAAACCCCAAAACTGTAGAATTAAAAGGAATAAGAATAGATTATATTATTCTCTTTTGCCTGAAGATTGTCTTATGATCATAATAAAGTACCCAGTACCTGATCTAGGGTGTCCTTTTTAAAATGTAAAGGCAGGATACTTGCCCAGGACCCACCCTCTGCTGGCATCATGGCTAGAGCAGAGCCAAGGAGGGTGGAATGGATGCAGGCTGCCCGCTGCAGTCTTGGGGCTCCCCACACTGCTTTCTTTCCCCACCCAAGGGCTCCACACCAGCTGCACATCACCTTCCCATCTGGCGGGGGAGTACAACTCTACACTGCCACTGCCCCCACTATTGCCAGGCAGGCAGGGGACAGCTGAATGTGGCAGCACAGGGCTCCCAGGGGGAGAGAAGCAGGGCAGGGAGCCCCAAACCCACAGTGAGCAGACCACATCTACCCCACACCACCCCAATCTGAGGGGTAAATGCCCCCCCCCAAGAGTGCACACAGGGGTGGAGAGCTGTGCCCCCTCCAGACAAGCCTCCTGTGGCTTCCTTCAGTTTCCTGCCCCAGCCCTGGGTCCCATGCACAGCCCCAGCTGGGCAGCATGCCCAGACCCTGCCCCACTCCCTCCCTCCCTCACCATGGGGGCCTCAATCTTCCCTCCCCATGTCCCCTCCTATGGGCAACTGGTGCCTCAACACATGTCTCCCTGCCCCCAGTGACCAGTTAGGGGGAGGAAGGGGTCCCCCTATGGCCGATCACACTGACTGGGGGGGTTTCCCCGCAGCCAATCTCACTCACCAAAAAGCAGCTTCAGCTCTTCAGGAGGGGCCGTGAGACTTCCAGAAGTGGCCATGGCTGCTTCTGCTGGTGATCCCACTCCCTAGGCAGCACTTGTGCATCACCTGGGAGAGCAGCCGCCCATAGACTTAACTGTAGGGAGCTGCTCTCCATGCTGCCCAGCTGTATTCCTAGTCAAGTGCATGTGTAAGAGTGCACATATGCACACAGCATCCCCTGAATCCCACTCCCAGCAGCCCCCTTGTGCACATCCACACATGCATGCATGTGCGCTTGCGGCAGCTCAAATAGAAGCAGTGCAAATTTGAGCTGGGGCTTTTTGCCTCAGTGCATGTGCCCAGACATGCACTTTGTAGTGAAGCAAACTGTCCCACTTGGGGCAAAATAACCCTGTCTGGTTAACTCCAGATCTGCAGCCAGGGGGAGCTAGAGCCTAACACCAACACAGATGAGAGAGAGAGATCAGGTGGACAATGTTTTATTGCTTTATTTATAATTTTAAAGCAATTTGGGAGCCTACCAGTGTCTCTAGCATCATAATAAAATAAAATCATAAATATCTGTTTTAATGTTTGCTTTTCACTTTCCTATCACATGGTGGATGTTTTATGGGTGGGGATGTGGGGTTTGCAGGAGGGGGATGAGAAGTGGGGGTTGGGGCATAAGGTTCAGTGTGTGGGTAGGTGTGGGGGGGACTTGGGAGTTGGGGCTACTTAGGAGGGGTGGTGTTCAAAACTTATTTGTATATATATAAAATGAGGCAATATTTCAGAGAAATGCACTATGAAAAAGTAACTCCAGTAATTGATTTGTTTGATAAATTAAACATCCATATCATTAGCTTTATTAAAGAATGTATAGAGATTGTTGCAAATTGGAATGAAGTAGTAATAAAACATTTTCTTGCCTTATGTTGTTTTCCTGTGCAGACAGATACATTTTACTATAGTTGTCCACACAACTATATCCAGATAACCTGTAATATTCTCTTTAAATGTTATTTTCAGAGGTTAAAGAAAACTTTGTTTAATATAAAACAGACTTTCTGGAGCTCAATTAGTAGTTCCAGTAAAAATCATGGGATTGCCTCCTAAAACATTAGGGGAAAAATATATATTTCACTGATGTGATATGGGTATGTGTCAACTCTAATTGAGGGATTATTTAATTAAAGGAAGTGACAAGAAGGAGTAAACTCTGTCATCCAGAAATTTTAGTCCATTCCATATCTCAGTAGCAAATACTGATGTTAGAATCGTGCTAGAACCTGTCCTAGTCTCCATGTAATTATTATACAGCAATTGTATAAGCCCTATGAAGGTATCCCGTGCAGGAATTTATAATACTAATAATTAATATGACTAGGAAAACAAATAATGATTGGTGGCCAGGATGGAGCAATTAATTTATAATAAATAACTTTTTATACTTTCTCATAGAATGTATCCGAACAGATTTCTGGTGCCGTTGTTCAAAATGACACAACACGCTATTCCTTATGGTGTTCAAAATATGGGCTGACTTGCATAGCCATAAGCATTAAGGATCATAGTCTTGTTTTGTTTTGTTTTTTTCTTTAACTAGATATTAGTTAAGTTTGTTTTTTTTATTATCAAGAAAAGAGATTAACAAAGCTGCTGGGGATTTCAGTCTTTCAGGGAGAAAAAATACTGAAGAAAGGGTGAGAGGATTCTAGAATTTTAAAACTTTTCCTGGCAACAGAAGTATTTCCTGAAACACCATTCCCAGAAGAATTAGGCTACTGCAAGATGTATTGACTTGGTGAAGAGTTTACATTTATTTTTCTCCTGACATTTGCAGAAAGTTCTTGTACATAGATGCAGAAACCAAACCCTGAATGGTGTATTTGGATTTCTGTCAGACTACTTAAGTTTCTTGTGCCAGTTTATAGGCTTTTAGGGAATAGTATGCCCCTGAAAAGTTAATACCCTCTCAACCTATGTTACAAAAACTGACTACATTCACTAACAAAAATAATTGCAAATTGTTCTTGAACACTACAGTGATTTGGGGCACAAGGCTATTTCATTTAATTTGCCTAATGAGGTCAAATTTTGAAACAAGTTAGTTAAAAAATGGGATTTTTTAAAAGCATCTTTAATTTTAAAAGTAAGAAAATATCCCAAAATGAAAAACTAAATGTCGTACAAACTGAAGCATACTTTTTCCTTTCTTAAACTTATGCCTTGTTCTGGTCATTGTTGAAATAGCACTTTTCTCTGAATAAATTGTTAGTATGAAAATTTCATGTAGCTGTCTAAAAATACCATTCAGCTATGAATACTCAAGTGTGAGAGCTCTGGCTGTGGGAAATTGAATTTACAAACCCATGTTAGGTGTCTAAGTATCATAGTGCTTAGGGTCGGAAGGGACCTAAACAGATCATCAGATCTGACCCACTGCCCTGGACAGGAATGGGTGCTGGGGGTCATATCACTCCAGCCTCCTTTTGAAGACAACTTTGAAGACAAAGTATCCTATATTCCTTACCTATAATTAAAGGGTTCAGTGTTCAGCATATGGAGCAGGGTGACATTAAGTTCGCAAATAGAAAACATTGAAGAAAGGAATGCATCTCAAGTCCTGTCTTACTTTTGGATTTAGGGTACCTGCAGACACTACCAGGATGATCATACAGCTTACTAAGACCCCAGGCACGTGTTCATTTAATGATGTGATGGGATCTGACCTCCAATCCCAACAACTATGCCACATGTGATCCCAGACTCCCTCTGTAGCAAAGCCCCCAGCTTTGCTTTTCTTTTATTTATTTATTTATTTATTTTAAAATGCATTCCCTCCCCTTTCCCAATGATTTCTGACTTTTTTTCTCCCCCTCTATTCCCTATAGATAAGTATAAGGTAAGCTAAGATGTAGGATAAGCTTTAACATTTTATTTTAGGTAGTAAGTTTTGTTTTTCTCTCCCCTCTTTGCAAATAAGTGCCCTGCTATTTTGATATAGATATCCACCATTTTATAAGTGATAATTATTATGTTTGTATCAATGTTTTTTGTTTTTACTTTTTTTATATTGTGTGATTACTGTTTTAAGCCTACATATGTAAGTTAGCATAAGTCATGGCAAGTTTCCATCTTGTAATGTCAAGCCTCCATCTTGTGTCCCCTGACCTATGACTCATACTACCCCTCCTATGTAACTTGGTTCCTGAATGAATGGGGATGAATGCGGGTGCTTGAGAAACAATGGCAGTAGGTCTAAAAATAGCTCCCTCTGAATGACCAAACCATCAACACCAATACCTGGACCAATGACCCAGTCATTGGAACCACCCTCAGCACTCAAGAAACAAAAGATGGGGCAACCCACCATTGTGCCAAGGCTGCACACGCTCAGTAAGAACACCTGGAGCTCTCTGGGACAGGGCTGACCTTGCCTGGACAGGCCCTCCCCATAGGAGATCAGAGGTAGTCTGCTCCATAAAAGGGGTAGTGAAGACTGACTCCTTGGGACGCCCTCTCCATCTGGACCAGCACCATGTCACACCACCTATCCACTGGTGACCCCCCTCTGGACAACACCTGCTGGACAAAGACCCCTTTCCAGCCTGGATAGGTAGCTATCACCCCCGTGTGTGTGTGTGAACCAATAATTTCATTGGGCTGTGTAGTGTGTTGTCTGTTTGATAAAACTGTTATTTGGATCCCTGAGTTAGGTTTGCTTTACTACAGTCTGGCCCTGCTCCAATCTCTGCTCCTTGCCCCTCTAACTTCTGTCTCATTTCTCTCTCTCCTGCTTCTGGGTCACTGTCACCTCTAACACCTGTCCTGAACTCTTCTCTGCCTCCAAACCCTTTTTGCCACTGTCTTATCCCCACTGCCTTTTCCCCTGAGGGGAAACTGAGCTCCCAGGTTTCTGCCTCAGTTTCTTTCCTGGCTGTCTCCTCCTTGCCACCACTTATCTCCCCCCCCCCCAAATATCTCAGCTGTT